>NW_006408565.1:15216551-15221778 GCF_000296735.1 Chrysochloris asiatica | reverse complement strand
CCTATGTAAACTATCACTCAATTCACACAAAAAACAAACAAAGCAAAAAAAGATGGAAGAAACATACAGAATCACTGTACAAATATGACAACCTCACAATGCCCAAGAGACAATAGACAATTTTAGCTTACCTGAAGAAGCAAGTTAGAATGGCTCAAACAAATGATCAAACTGCAAGGCCATAAGATTATTTCTGAGGAAGAAAAGGTAATAGATCTAACTGGAAAACAGTTCAAAAGAATGATAATTAGGTACCATCAAAGGACTGATAGAAAGATGGAGGAAAGCAAGGAGAACACAATAAAAACTTTAGAATTTAGGAAAGCACTAGAACAGTCAAACAAGATAAAAGCAAAATGTGAAGCAATACAAAACCTGCAATTGGAAATCCAGAAGATTAATATTAAAATCTCAGAAATGGACAATACATTGAGAAGGCAAAGAAGTAGATGTGAAGCAATGGAAGCCTGAATTAATGAGGTTGAAAAGAAATCTCTCAATACTAGATGCTAGAAGAACATGGAACATTTTTTCATCAGAAAAAAGAATGAAAATATCTAAAGAAAGCCTAAGAGTTATGTGGGACACCATGAAGAGGAACAACTGTTCAGAATTCCAGAACAGAAAGCCACAAGTACAGAGAAAATTATTGAGGAGTTGTTGGAAGAAAACTTCCCTAATGTCAAGAAAAATGAGAATATAAGCATACAAGAAACTGAACAAACCCCAAACAAACAAGATCCCCAAAGAAAATCACCAAGACATATCATAGTCAAACTTCCAAAATCAAAGACAAGGGAAGAATCCTGAGAGCAGCTAGGGAAAAACGAAAAATTACCTACAAAGGAAAACCAGTAAGACTAAACTCTGATTCTTCAGCAGAAACCATGCAGGCAAGAAGGCAACAGAATGACATATACCAAACTCTGAAAATAATTGCCAACCAAGAATGATATACCTAGCAATCTTGTCCGTCAAATACAAGGGTGAATTTAGGATATAATGGAAATTAAAGGAATTTATAATCACCAGACCAACTTTGCAAATAATGATGAAGAGTGTTCTTTGGACTGAAAACCAATAAGAGCAGACAGCAATCTGAGATATCACTCATGACAAAATCACCCAGAACTCAATCTAGATATAGGAGTATTGAAAGTAAAACAAACCTACAAGACTGAAAGTAGGAAACCAGAAGTATCGATGTATAATGAAGTCATCTACAAAGCAAAAAGAGGGAATAGTGTAGATATAGAACTTCCAGACGGCAAGGAAGTCAAGTAGATTTCAAGATAAAACAGGCTGCTTTAAGCAGGGGGAAAAACTTAATAAATTACAGGATCACCTCAAAGAAAAATAACACCTGCACATGAAAATTTTAAAAAGAGGAAAATCAAAAAGAATGAGTAAGCAGTAACACAACAGAAATGAAAATGACAAGAAAACTATGTCGTCAGGTGGTCAAAGCCCCAGGACCAGTCCTGCAAACCTTTTAAATCTGCAATTATGTATGCATCCCAAACAATCCTTTTCTGTAGTCCTGCCTGAAACAGTGGATGAATTAGTCTGCCACATTCAAGATTTTGTTATGCTTTCCTCTGGTTTTCTTCATCTATAATTAGCCCCGTGGTCATGAATTCATTTGGATTCCATCTTGCCCTCTTGCTGATGGTTTCCCTCATCCAGATGAATATCTTTGTCTTGTCTAAGGCTTAATAAAGGAGGTTCTTTCTATATAAGATGTTTGAATTTGGGGTCTTTCCCCCCTACAACTGTCTTTTGTTTTGTATTGTTTTAAAGTATAAATAGTTTAAGGCACCTAGTGCAGTTATTTTTCATGGGACCTATAAGGTTGTGATAGGAGCTCTGGTAGCGTAGTGGTTACGAATTGGGCTGCTAACCTCAGGGTCAGCAGTTCGAAAGTACCAGCAGTTCTGAGAGAGAAAGATGAGACTTTCTGCTCCCGTAAAGATTTACAGCCTCAGAAACCCTGTACAGGGTCGCTATGAGTCAGAACCAATTCCATGGCACATAACCACCACCACCATAAGGTTGCGATGAGTCAGAATGGACTAGACAATAATAGGTTTAGAATCCATGAATAAATTATGGAAAACTGTCCCCTAAATTTGTAACAATACTTAGAATTGTGTGTATTTTGCAAAGAAATGGTTATGGTTCTCAGATTCTCAAAGAAGACAATGTCTCCACAGAGATTAAGAGCAACAGCCAATTTTGATCAAAGACTGTATAGAACATTTCTGATCAAAAGAGGGGAAAAATGTGACCATGTGTGGCCTGGGCATGCCCAGTGAGGCCGCAGAGACCCTGGCCTGAGAGTTCTCAGGCGGAAACGGCAGCCAAGCACTGAGGAGCCAAGGGAGCTGGTGGAGTCTCCTGGGCTAGAGCTGTAAGACCTTTCATGATGAGAGGTTTTGTGGTGCTTCTCTCTCTCCGTGTAGTTGATAGTTTGCATGGTGAAGAGATGGGATGGCAGACAGCGTCAAAACCTTTCTTCAGGACCTTGCCAGAGAAATAAAGGACTCCAGCTGGGGTATCTGTACCATCTCAAAGCTGGATGCTCAAATACAGCAAAAGAGGGTAGAACGAAAAAAAAAAAAATAATAAGAGGGTAGAACAGCTTCAAAGAAGGGCAAGTAGTGCCCTGGCTCAGAGGAGAACCCAGAATATAGAGCAGAAATTAGAGCGTGATCCCTGTATTTTTAGTAGAATTTTCTAGTGCTGCGCTTGGAATGGAGGAGTATTCTGGCTTAGTTTCCTCTTGTTTTATCGAATATTTATTCCTATACTTCAGTCTATTACAGCAAAATTATTGGTGATCCATCACTACATGGGACGGTTTGGTCTTGGCTGGAATTCTTCCTCACATCAATTTTTAGTGTTCTTTGGGCGCTCCCCCTGTTTGTGCTTAGCAAAGTTGTCAATGCCATTGGGTTCCAAGACATAGCTGATCTGGCATTTGAAGTATCAGGAAAAAAGCAACCATTCTCTAGTTTCAGCAAAAGAATTGCTGATATACTTTTCAACCTTTCGCTGCAGGCTCTTTTCCTTTTCCAGGGAATGTTTGGGAGTCTCTTTCCCATCCATCTTGCTGGTCAGATGGTTAGTCTCTTGCATATGTCCCTCCTGTATTCACTACACTGCTTTGAATGGAGCTGCAGCAGCGGTTGTTATAGAAAGGAATTGGCCTTACTACTTGAGATTTGGTTTACTCTTGGCTTTCCTCACAGCAATGCAGTCCTTATACATTATCAGTGGTTACCTCTTCTCCAGCCTCTTTCCTTTATTCATTATTAGTGCCAGAGAAGTAAAGACCCCTGGCAAAGCATACCTTTTTCAGTTGCACCTCTTCTCTTTAGTGGTCTTCTTAACAGACTCTTCCACAAGACGGTCTACCTACAGAGAGACGTTCCCCTCACCACATCTATCTCCTGCTACACTGAAGGCTGCTATAGGCCACTGACTTCACCTGTTTCTCCAGGGGCTGGGTGGGCTACTCCAGGCCATTGACTTCACCTGTTTCTCCAGGGGCTGTGTCAGCTCTTCCTGTTCAGCTCTCCCTCTACCCAGGGAAGGCGGGACCCACTCTGGCAAGGGCCGTTTGCATATTCTCTTCTTGAGGAATTGGGGTTTTGTTTCTGGTGTACTTAGAATCTTGCTGATACCAGCATGTGGGTTTTTAACACAGTTGAGTCTGTAAATACTACAGGTTTTCCTGTAGCTATTTTCTAGCATTTGTGGAGCCCTGTACCTAGACTGATTTAAATATTTTTCTTCCTATGTCATTTACCCTCCCACCTCCGCTTCCTGCCTCTCACCCTTGGACGAAGGGATTTTGTAAATCTAGCAGTTTTATTTTGTGGACATTTTTTCTGTAAAGTGTGGTGGGTGAGAGTATCTCAGTTGTTTCTTGTCACTCCCTTTGTAGCCATCGCTGTCTTGGTTTTTCTAACTCAGCTTAGGTTTTGTTCTCTCTTGCTCGACCATAAAAAGATGTGATGAGAGGCTAGATCTCAGCTAGATCTGTCTGTTGGGTTTTGAGGAGTGAATTTTGTTCTTCCCCTTTGGAGGTTGATTTTCTTCACTGGTACATAAAGTACCTCAACTAGGAATGACCAATTCTGCAAGTACCACTGCAGCAGAGAATGCTCAGAGAATCTGAACTTCTAAACTCTGGAGGCCTGAAATTTATTGCTGGCTTTTGCCAAGTCTGTTATTTCAAAGGAATATTGGGTGCTGCAAATGGGAACTGAAAAGTAAATATTTTAAACCATTGAACCTGTGATTTCTTGGCTTTTTTTCCCTGTCATTTTAAGACAGAAAGTGCAGGGGTGAAGAGAAAAGGTGTAAAAACAATTGTAGGTTTTAAAACATCATCATTAAATGTCAGATGACACCCCCACCCCCACCCACCCCCAAAAAAGGAGGGAAAATACAAATCAGAATTTCAAATTCTCATAGAATCCTGATTTTCTGGAGCCATAGAGGCTAGATGACGCCATTGTCCTAAGATATTCTTTAAAATAATCCCCTGAAGTCTTAAAACTCAACCTTCATTTCATTTAATTCATAAAGAATGGTTGCCTTGAACATAGTGCTTTTTTAAAGACTTATCTCTGTGAGATAAAATTGACAATCGCAACTAGAAAGATTAGATAAGAGCTTTAGGGGGGCAGTGAGTTTATACTAAAGGAGGAAGAATATCTTAGAAAAGGGGCAAGAATGGTTTTATAATTAGAGTGTTATCAATGCGGTGAGGTCATTGAATTGGTGTTGTTTTGCTATGTATATTTTCATTAAAAAAAAATTACATACATGAAACACAATGAAAAATCTATGGGACCTAGTACTACTCTGACACACATAGAGGTATCACGAGTTGGAATACAAAACACACGCACAACAAACAACAACTGAGCCAGATGAGTTTTAAGATTATTTCTAGCACTGACATTTTGATTTTATGATTAGCCCTCCTACACCACCACCATGTATGCACCCTGCCCCTCTCCAGTTCCGGAGTTGAAACAGCTCAGTCGTAGTATTTTCCGTCTACTTTCTGATAAGGAAACACCCATCCTCACTCCTTACACTCAGAGAAACTCCTCTGATCACTACTGAGTGACACTGTCATTTTCCTTGCTATCTGAATGCATTCAGTATACAAGTGTGTTTTTGTTAATGAAAACTGCTCAAAGTAATGTTT
>NW_006408565.1:15214824-15216451 GCF_000296735.1 Chrysochloris asiatica | reverse complement strand
TGAATAAGTATGGTAAAAGAACACAACCTTGTCACACACCTTTCCTAATTTTAAAACATTCAGTGTTCCCATGCTCTGTTCTAACAACTGCTACTTGGTCCAGCTACAGACATAGGCTACCAAAAATGGGGGTGGGGGAGTGGGAGACTATAAAGGCACGAAGTAGCTGACTTACAAGTTGTTAAGAGGGAGTTTAGGTTTCAGAGTATGCAGGAGAAGGTAGATTCCCCACTGAAATTTTTTCATCTTGTCTAGATGGTCTGGTGAAAGGAGATGGGGATAGGGTTCTTTTGAATCAATAGTGAGTAATTGTTATCATGACTAATTGTGATTGTCACAACTGTAAAGGTACAAATTTTGTTACATATAGGGGAGAGTAGTTAATCTTGCATTCCAGGAACAGAGGATCCTAGGACTATCAAGGGAGAAGAGTGGGACCCTAACCAGAGAAGCAGCAACACTAGAGATGGAGACAGAGATGATGGCATGGAGAGATAGAGCAGCTGAGGACGCTAGACTCATGGAAAAAGAAAGGCTGTGTGCTGGTGGCCAGGAGGCGGGCTTGCAGAATGTGCCCTTTAATTGTTTTGATGATTATATATTTCTGAGTGTTTCTGTGTACATCAAAAAAAAAAAAACACAAAAAAAACCCCAGAGAATATAGAAGCAAAACTGTTAAATGATGATTCATGGAGTGGACTGCAATCATTGCAATGAAACAAAGTATGATAGGATGAGTGCAAAACCGATGTTCTCTCATGTAAACTATCACTCAATTCATAATAAAGCTTTTTTTTTTTTAAAAAAAGGAATTTACCTGGGCATTGGTCAAAAGTGGCCAATCAGAGCATACTATCTAACTTAAGTTAAAATGTGGGTCCTGATGTGGTTCTGTGGCAGAAAGCACTGGACTGCAAGGTCAGTTTGATCCACGAGGTCAGCAGTTCAAACTCACCAGCCACTCTTTGGAAACCCTATATAGTGTCTCTATGAGTCTGACTGACTCGACAGCACTTAGCAACAACAACAACAACAATATTGTCTTGTAGCCACCTTCTGACCAGGTAATACAAACCCTGGAACCAATCCTGTAACCCTTTTTAGCCTGAAATTACATACACATCTCATTCATGGTTCTTTCCCCAGTTCTACAGTCCTGCCTGTGTCAGTGATGGATTAACCTGCCACCAATCATCATCTTGTGATCATTTCCATTGTTGTCTACATGAATATCATGACTGTGAGTTGGTGGACTCCATCGGCCTCTATACTGTGTGCATGCTGATGGTTTCCCACATCTAGATGATTATGTTTTGTCTTTGTCCTGTTTGTTGTTGTTGCAGTTAAGTACATGGAGTCGATTCCTACTCACAACAATGCAGTATATGTTTTCCTATATTATAAATCTTTGCAGGATGTCTCATCTTTCTTCTGTGAAGTGGCTAGTGGGCTTGAACTGCCAACTTTGTGATTCTCCTTATAGAGCAAAAAGGTCTGTAAAGAATATATGTTTGAATCTGGGGTAAAAGGTCTCTAAAGAATATGTTTAAATCTAGGGTCTTTCCCCTCCTAGAACACCACACTGTTGGTATTGTCCTCTGGACAGGTTCTTGTTGTTAAGTGCCAT
>NW_006408565.1:15201540-15208794 GCF_000296735.1 Chrysochloris asiatica | reverse complement strand
TGAGGTGAGACATTCCCATTTGAAAGGACATGCAGACCAGCCCATAGGAGTTAGAGGAACAAAAGATACTTCTTGAAAGAAAGACCGGCAGGAAAAAAAAAAAAAGGCAGTCTGTTTGGCTATTACAAGAACAAGCAGCTGTTCACCAGGGAGTCATCTAAGTCCCTTCAGGATAATCCCTGCCCCCAATCCAAACCTGAAACTCAAAGGAAACACATGAGCAGGCATGTAAGCTTGATGGTGAAGGCATTGGTCTACATGTGAATGGAAGTGGGGGAAAGGCAGTAATGAAGATGTGGGCTGAGTTTGACCACGTTCCATAGACTCCTGTCGACCTTGAGATGAGAAAGAGCAGAGGAAGGGCTGGTTGGTCCGAAGTTTGGAAAGACTTGAGAACTCCTGAACCCATGGACACTGACCTAGCCATGGAGTGTTAGAGCTGAGAGTGAAGCGTCCAGGTGGTATGAAGTGGGGGAAGACACACAAGAATACCCAAACTTGCAGATAGTTCCCATTTGACATAGCTCTGATGGTTTGACAATCAGAAGTCTACTGGAGGAAGATAAAGAAATTTGATAAAGGAAGCAGGTGTAAATTGCTACAATTTGATGAACTTGACCTATATTTTAGGGATGTAGTAGCTCAAAATACCAACCAAGAGGGAAGGAAGTCTTCACATCAAGGATCAAGCCTATCCCCTCTGTACACAGGGTTTTGATATTGGCTATCAATCAACTTGACATGTCTAAGCCAACATAGACATTGGCTACCTAAAATGGGGGGGGGGGGGGCGGGGGAGTGTGTGCTATTAAGGCATGAAGTCACTGGCTTACAAGTTTTCAAGACAGAGCTTAGTTTCAGAGTGTGCGGGAGGCTGGGGGTGTAGAGATAGAATCCCCACTGAATAGTTTTCATCTTATCTAGATCAGTCTGGTGGAAGGAAATGCGGATAGAATTCTTTTTGATTCAATAGTGAGTAAGTGTTATCATGACTAATTGTGATTGTCACAACTGTAAAGGTAGTTTTGTAACAAAAAGGGGGAGTAGTTCTTAATGTTATGTTCCAGGAACAGAGGGCCCTAGGACCATCAAGAGAGACGAGTATGAGCAGAACGTGTAACCCTAACCAGCGAAGGAGTGACACCAGAAATGGAGGCAGAGGTGCTGGCTTGATAGTCCTCAGCTAGGCAGATAGACTAGCTGAAGACTCTAGACTCATGTAAAGAGAAAGGCTATGTGCTGGTGGCCAGGAGGCACAGGCTTGTTTATTTGGTTGTTTATAGACTGTGCCTTTTGGTTGTTTAAATGATTATATCCCTGTGTGTTTTTGTGTACATTAATAAAAAAAAAAAAAAGAGGAGGGGGGGTGACGCATCCACCACTCCCCTGCCAGCTCCCCGGACCATGGCCCACACGGAGCGCACCTTCATCACCATCAAGCTGCAGCGCGGCCCAGTGGGCAACATCAAGCGCTTTGAACAGAAGGGATTCCGCCTTGTGGCCATGAAGTTCATGAAGTCTCTGAGGAGCACCTGAAGTAACATTACATTGACCTGAAGGACTGCCCATTCTTTCTGAGGCTGGTGAAGTACATGAACTCAGAACCCAGTTGTGGCCATGGTCTGGGAGGGGCTGAATGTGGTGAAGATAAGTCGAGTGATGCTTGGGGAGACTAATCCAGTGGATTCTCAGCCAGGCACCATTCATGGAGATTTCTATATTCAGGTTGGCAGGAATACCATTCATGGCAGTGATTCAGCTGAGAAAGAAATCAGTCTCTGGTTTAAGCCAGAGGAATTGGTTGACTACAAGTCTTGTGGCCATGACTGGATCTATGAATAAGAGTGGACAAAACAGCACCCCTCAGCCTTTGACACAGCTCTTCATTCCAGAGTTTTGGAAGCAATGGGATACTGAGGATCCTTTCCGAAAACACATTTACCAATAAAGCCTTTGAAAAATGCCGGGGGGTGGGGGGTACAAAAACAGGGAATAGAAGCAAATACTGTTAACTGATGGTGCATGGAGGGGATTGTAATCATTGTGTAAGTTGAGTGCAAAAGCAATGTTCTCCCATATAACCTATCACTCAATTCATAATAAAAGCTTCTTAGGGGTTGTTGTTATTTTTAAATGCCATCGAGTCATCTCTGACTCATAGCGTTCCTGTATCAGGTTTCCAAGGAGCAGACGTGAATTTGAACCACCGACCTTCTGGTTTAAATCAACCTTTCAGTCCAGTGCATTAACTCCTGATATAGCACTTAGGAATAGCAGCAGAACATTGTCAGATATAATCCTGGAAGATGAGCTCCTCAGGTTGAAAGGCACTCAAAATATGATTAAGGAAGAGCTGACTTCTCAAAGTAGAGTTGACCTTAAAGGTGTGGATGGAGCAAAGCGTTAAGGACCTTCATTGGCTGATGCAGCACAATGCAAAATGGGAAGAAACAGCTGCAAACAGCCATTAAAAATAATTGGAATATGAAATGAATGAAGTATGAATCTAGAAAATTAGGAAGTTGTCAAAAATGGAAATGATATAAAGATTTATATCCAAGCATTAAAGCTCACTACCATCAAGTATCTTCCAACTCATAGCAACTCCGTGTATAGTTTCCACGGCTGTAAAAGCAGAAAAACCCCTTTTTCCTTAAGAGCACTAGATTCAAACTGCTGATCTTGTGGCTAGCAATCCAACACATTACTTTTAATATTATGGTTAGGAGTCCATGGTACTTTTAATATTCTTCTCCAACACCATAATTCAAATGCTTCAACTCTTCTAAAATCTTCTTTAGTCGTTGTCCAATATTTACACACGTATGAGGCGACTGAAAATACCATGGCTTTGGTCAGGCGCATCTTAGTCCTCAAACTAATACCTTTGTCCTTTAACACTTTAAAGAGGTCTTTTGCAGCAGATTTGCCTAATGCAATAAATATGTCCTTTGGCTTCTTGACTACTGCTTCCATGAGTGTTGATTGTGAACTGAGTAAAGCTGAGTGCCTACAGGGAAGATACTGGCTTGCAGAATGTGCTCTTTGACATTTAAAGTTCCTTTAGAACTTTGTAACACTTGTCCAAGCAGGGCAGAGGCCAAGGGACCACATGGTTGAGAGGCCAAAGAACTCTTAATACGTAATGAAAAAGCATTCCTGACTAGAGAACTGCTGCATCCTGAGTCGGTTTTGATCCTGAATTGTATCCTGTTCACTTCCTTAAGTGTTGTCTGTGAGTTCTGTGTGGCCACTGCAATGGATTACAGAATTTAGATGTGAAGCAGAGAGTGCTGGAAGCAGAGAGTGCTGGAAGAGGGACGGCTAGTGTCAGAAGGAGATAAAGAAGGCTGAAGACTGGAAGCAGGTTTGATCTCTGCACCTCATAGGGACCATCCTAGAGTTGGTTGAGATGGATTCCCCTTCTCCTTGTAAATCAGAGGTCAGACATAGCCTCGATGCATTTTTATTTTGAAACTTTTTTATTGTGAATTGAGTGAAGGTTTACAGAGATCATCAGTTTTACATTCAACAAAACCATACACTTTGTTTCATCTCAATAACAAGCTAGCCCACTTCTTCCCTGGGGTGCCATTCCATCCGACTCTCTTTGTCCTTAGGTAACTGATGCCCTTTTGGTCTTGTATGATTGACCATTCCATGGTGAGCATACACTTTACTAGTGCTGTTGTCCCCCTCTACATACCTATCTACTGCTTGGCTGAATATTGGGCCACAATGTGAGTACAGTTCCAGACCTGAAGGGTGACCAGGGCCCATAGTCTCAGGTTCCCCCAGTCTCTTTCTGACCAGTAAGCCTGATATATATTTTTTTTAAATAGCTTTTTAGTTTTGTTCCACATTTTCTATCTATTCAGGGCCTTCTAAAGTAATCCCTTTCAGAACCAGGCACCATCTAGTTCTTCTGGTCTCAGCGTCATGGTGACTGATGTTTACATGTTGCATTGGTCCATTGGACTAGTCAATTCCAAGTCTGTTTGGTTCTCATCACTCTTCTTTCCTCCACATGTGAAGAGACTAGTAGTTTGCACCTTAGATGCCCACTCATTAGCTTTTCAAGATCCCAGTCACTACTCATCAAAGTAGGATGTAGAACACTGTCTTTGTGTCAGTTATGCCAACTGACAGTGGTGTTCCCTGGGACTATGGTCCTGAGCCCCCAGGCCCAACAAATCATTGTCTTAAGATGTTTGGTTATGTCTAAGAAGTTTTCATTTTGCCTCTTGTATGCTCCACCACATTCAAAGGTGTGTTTGCAGCAAAGGTAAATAGCTATATACAAATATCCTCTGTCAGACCCCTATGTATTTGTGGATATTCTCCCACTCTCCTTCCCATACCTGTTCAGCCTGTGTACCTATCCATGTATCTACCCACAGAACACTGTTGTTGCAGGATTGTGTATATAGCGGTATTTACCTCTGTCCTCTTTAACATTTGCATTCCTCCCTGTGTCTTCACCTATCTTCATTATTATTCTGTCAACCTCCCTCTTGTAGTCACCCAAGTCAACATGTGTCTACCCTCTAGTCAGTGAATTACTCTCCATTTTCTCCCATTCCTAGTAACCATCAAAGAATATTTCTTTAAGCATGAAAACCTTTTCTTGAGTTTTTATAATAGTGGCTTGATGCCATTTTCACAGGTATTGTATTATTCTTGCAACTTCACTGTTAGTTTGAAAATATATAAATTATAATGAAAATGCTTGGCTAGAAACCTCTAATTGCAGCCCATAGTTCTAAAAACATTCCTAAAATATTAGTCTACATTTTTGGTTATTAATCACTCAGGATTTCTGTGATCATTCAGAGAGTTATTCAAGATTCTAAATCTTTAGTAAGTATTTACTAGACATTAATGGAGTCCTGGTGTGGCGCTGTGGGTTAATGCACTGGACTGCAAGGCCCATTTGAATTGTAAGGTTGGCGGTTCAAACTCACCAGCCACTCCTTGGAAACCCTATACAGGTTTGCTGCACAGAAAATGACTCGATGGCACTTAACAACAACAACAAATGAGATAGTTTAATACATTTTGTTAACTTTCCTTATAACCAAGACTTATTCCTTTAAGTTTTTTTTTCAATAAGTAGGTAAGAGTATGTGCCTGGCATATGCCAGGTACTTGGCTAGCCAGACACAGATCTCTCTACCTTGATGGAGCTCAAATTCTAGCAGGGTAAGACAGATCATTGCTAAGTGCCATCAAGTTGGTTCCAACTCATAGGGACCCTGTATGGGATTTTTCTGAGGCTTTTAAATCTTTGTGGGAGCAGAAAGTCTCATCTCTCTCCCACTGAGCAGCTGGAGGCCTTGAACCGTAGACCTTGTGGTTCGCAGTCCAGTGCTTATCGTATGGAACCACCATGCACCCGAGATAGACTGTGACAAGACATAGTAAGTATAGTGTATGTCTTGGTCAAAAGATGATTAGTGTTGTAGGAAAAGTAGCACAGGGTAAGGAGAATCAGGGCAGACAACAGTTGTAAATAGGATAGTCAGGAGTAGACTTCATGATAAAGGCATTTGAGCAAAGACTTGAAGTTGGTGAGGGAGTGAAATTTGCAGATATCTGGGGAAAGAAATCCAAGCAGAGGGAAGAGCCATTGTAAAGGCCACGGGGTAGAAGCTGTCCAGAATTTCAAGGAGCAGCAAGAACGTCACTATGGTTGGAGTGGAATGAGGAAGTCATCTTTCTACTCAAAATTCTCCACTGACTTCCCATTTCTCTCAAAAATCTTTGCAGCAACTTTAAAAGTCCTATACAACCTGATCCTTATTACCTTTCTAATTTCATCTCAGATTCCTCCTTCAAGTGCATATGTGTTTTTAACTATACTTGAACAAAAATATCTTCTTTAAAAATTCATTGTCAGTTTCTCAAGCACAAGAATCATGTTTTTGTTTTAGTTTTTACTAAGGCTAATAATTCTACTGCATTGTACAGACACTAGCCACAGGTTATCCTGAGGATTACAAACTGATTAAAGTGTTAATGACTATCAAAATATAACATGGGGGGAAATACAATGTGGGAAAATATGAGTTCTATGAAAGAGATAAGGAAGTCCAGGATTCTGTGTACAGATTTTCCTCCTGCTGATGGTTTCTCATTTATAGGGTTTTCCCCAGAAAAATGGATGGGTTCCAACTGTTTCAGAGAAGTTGAATACTTCAGATTATCTCCCAAGTCCGTTTTAGTGCTAGATTGGCACCCCATTTTCCAGAAGAGGAAATCATCGTTCAGAAAAGAGTAAATGACTTGCCTAAGGGACACATAACAGGGTAAACTTAATCACTAGTCTGTCTACCGCCAGAAGCCACCTTCTCCCAGCCCCCAGCTTTCTCACTGAGCAGCTTGTCACAGTCTCCCAGAAGCTCCTCAGAGGACAAAAGCACAGAGAAGTTCCCTCATCTAAGAATAAACACTTCACCTTATTATTCTCCAGGGACAATTATGGAGTGTTTCAGGTTGTGTCACCGATTACTCGCTATCATTTTGCAACTCCAAATAACTTTAGGTTCCCATAGCAACACACTCTGCTCTGGAAACAGACATTGTTCCCTAATCCATGTGGGAAGGAACAAGAGCTTCTTCTCGAAAACTCACAGCAGGTGAAAGTGGCTGTGCTATGGAGTGTGGAATGTGGGGATGATTACTGAGGACATTGTTCAGCCAAAGGAAATGAACATGCCTTGGTCACCACTGATTAGCAATCTTAGATGGGCTCCAAGAAAGGAAGAAGTCTGTCAAGAAAGAGTCTTGGTATTATAAGAAGTTTATTTGATGCCTGGCAGGACCAACTCAAGAAACTAAGGCTCTAAGTTCCATCAAGAGTTACAAATTCCCACTAAACTTCACTAAAAGTACACAGTGGTTTTCATAGAAAAGTTGTTGTAAACCCAGATGATTTATGTTAGCAGACAAATTAAAAGGTTTATCACATGCTGGATTGAGGGGTTGTGTACTGATGTCTGCAACTTACTTGAAATAAAATTAATTGATTGATGGAAGGATGGGTTGTTGATATTGTTAGGGGCTGACAAGTTGGTTCTAACTCGCAGCAACACTATGAACAACAGAAAAATGAAACACTGCCTGGGTCTGAGATGGGCAGAAACACAATCAAATATGTTGTTGTTAAGTGCCATCGAGTCAGTTCTGACTCGTAGTTTCTGAGGAGTAATTAGCAGTTTTGAACAGACAACCTCTCAGTGTAGTTCAAACTGA
>NW_006408565.1:15199728-15200730 GCF_000296735.1 Chrysochloris asiatica | reverse complement strand
AGGTGGCAGCATTGATGGACTCAAGTGTGGCAGCTGTAGTGAGGTTGGCCCAGGTTCGGACATTGTTTCGTTCTGCTATGCATGGGGTCGCTATGAGTCGGTTCCGACTCGATGGCACCTAACAACAACAACCTATAGTAAAATATTAATTGTAAAATCTAGGTGGTTGATAAATGGGTATTCCTGGAAATTCTTCCAATATTTTCACAAATTTGACATTTCTACAATAAATGTGGAGTCCTGATGTGGCACTGAAGGATAAGCACTGGATCTCAAGGTCAGTTTGAACCATGAGGTTGGTGGTTCAAACTCACCAGCCACTCCTTGGAAGCTCTATACAAGGCTGTTCTGAGTCAGAACCATCTCAACAGCACTTAAAACAACAGTGACCTAATAAATGTTGGAATTAGCTTAAAGGCATATCACATAATGACAAAATGAGGAAGAGAAAAAAGTGAGATAAAAGGTGATAGGGAAAAAAAAGATAAAAAGAAAAGGTGAAGAGAAACAGAATGCTGGTCTTCTGGGTTCTCTCCAAATTGGCTCCTTCTTTCTTATCTCTGTCCTTGAGAGTGGCTTAAAGCAGAAAATTTTGATTGAACTGGGTATGACAGTGTCAAAATATACTTATGTTAAATAAAAAGACATCTATAAAGGACAAGATAGAATTGTTGTTGTTGTTATGTGCTGTGCAGGCGACCCTGTACAGGGTTTCTGAAGCTGTAAATCTTTACGGGAGCAGAAAGCCTCATCTTTCTCCCACGGAACAGCTGGTAGTTTTGAACTGTTGACCTTGCAGTTCACAGCCCGATTCATAACCACTACCGGAGCTCAAAGCAAACAAAAATCTTTTAGCCATAAATTTACTCCCAAATATGTTATCAGGAGGGACCAACCCCTGGAGAAGGATATCATGCTTGGTAAAGTAGAGGGTCAGCCAAAGAGAGGACGACCCCAAGAAGATGAATTGACACAGATGTAGCAGCAATGGGCTGTAACAAT
>NW_006408565.1:15193509-15194704 GCF_000296735.1 Chrysochloris asiatica | reverse complement strand
CTTTTTAAAGTGTTGAAGAGCAAAGATGTCAGCTTGAAAACTAAGGTGCTCCTGACCCAAGCCATGGTATTTTCAATAACCTCATATGCATGCGAAAGCAGGACAGTGAATAAGGAAGACCATAGAAGAACTGATGCTTTTGAGTTATGGTGTTGGAGAATACGGAAAGTGCCATCGGCTTCCAAAAGAACAAACAGATCATGTTTGGTAGGGTGGAGCGTCAGAGAAAAAAGGAAGACCTCCAGCAGGATGGATTGGCAAAGTGGGAGCATCAAGGGTTCAAGCATGGCAACAATTGTGAGGTTGGCCCAGGATCGGGCAGTGTTTCATTCTGCTGAGTCGGTACCGCCTTGATGGCACCTAACAACAACATGAGCATTATCTGGAATCCTGGTGAGGTGCCATAGGATAAGCACTGGACCACTAGGCCGGTTTGAACTGCAAAGTCAGTGGTTCAAACTTACCAGCGGCTCCTTGGAAACCCTGTACAGGGTCACTATGTCGACAGCATTTAACAACAAACCATTGAATATAAATTTGCATAGATTTAGTCATTTGGCCCATAAATGAAGCACCTTTGTATATGAGGAACTTCAAAACATTCCTGGAAATTTTTCATTATCTTCCATTTTTAATTGAAATTCTTGAAGCCCCTTTGTATTTAAAATGGTTTTAGTCATCCTGATCATTGCATGGAAAATCACACCTTTAATGAATTGCTCATCTGTTGTACTGTGGTGGTTTGTGTTCCCGTGATGCTGAAAGTTATGTCCCTGGTATTTTGAAATACAGCAGGGTCATCATCCATGGTGGACAAGTTTCAATGGCGCTTCCAGACTAAGACAGACTAGGAAGAAGAAGAGGCAGACCACTTCTGAACAGTCACTGAAAACCTTATTAATAGTAGTGGAACATTGTCTGACATGGTACCACAAGATGAGACCCTCAGATTGAAAGGCACTTAAAATATGACTTGGAAACAGCTATATCCTTAAAGTAGAACTGACCTTAATAACATGGATGGAGTAAAGATTTCGGGGCCTTCATTTGCTGATGGGGTACAATTCAAAATAAGAAGAAACAACAGCACATGTCCATTAATGACCCAAAATGTAGGAAATTGGAAGTCATCAAGATGAAACGGAATGCATAAAGGCTTTAGTGAGCTGAAATGGACTGGTACTGGCCATTTTGA
>NW_006408565.1:15191211-15192331 GCF_000296735.1 Chrysochloris asiatica | reverse complement strand
ACCATCAAGAGAGAAGGGAATGAGCAGAACATAGGACTCTATCCAGAGAAGCAGTGATATCAGAGATGGAGGCAGAGGTGATTGCATGGAGAAATAGAGCAGCTGGGGACTCTTATTAGACTCATGGAACGAGAAAGGCTGTGTGTTGGTGGCCAGGAGACTGGTTTGCAGAATGTTCCCTTTGATTGGTTAAATGATTATATATTCCTGTGTGTTTTAATGTACATTTAAAAAAAAAAGAGGGAATAGAAGCAAATACTGTTAACTGTTGATACATGGAGGGGATTGTAATCACTGCAATGAAACAAAATACTGTTAGGTTGAGTGCAAAATCGATGTTCTGTCATGTAAACTATCACTCAGTTCACAATAAAACTTTTTTAAAAAGATGGAAGAAATACACGGTCACTGTGCCAAAAAGAACTGGTCAATGTTCAATCATTTCAAGAGGTCCTGTATCAAGAACCAGTGCTATTGAAGTATATGTTGTACTTAAGGCATTAGCAAAAACATGGCTCCAGGAATTGACAGAATACAAATTGAAATGTTTCAACAAGGTGATGAATGCTGGAGGCCCTTATTCATCTATCCCAAGAAATTTGGAAGACAAATGCCTGACCAAACAATTGGGACAGATTCATATTTATGCCTATTCCAAAGAAAGGTGACCCAGTGGAATGCAGATATCATCGAATATCATTAATATCACATGCATGTAAAAATTTGCTGGAGATAATCCAAAAGTGGTTGCAGCAGTACGTCAACAGGGAGCAGCCAAAAATTCAAGCTGGATTCAGAAGAGCATGTGGAACAAAGGATATCATTGCTGACATCAGACGGATCTGAAAGCATAGAGTACCAGAAAGAAGTTGTGCTTTATTGACTATGCAAAGGCATTCAATTGTGTATAAATACCAAACAATGGATATTATGATGATGAATGGGTATTCCAGAACACTTCATTGTATTTTGAAGAGCCTGTACATAGAACAAAAGGCAGTCATTCTAATAGAACAAAGGGATACTGAGTGGTTTAAAATCAGGAAAAGTGTGTGCCAGGATAGCATCCTTTTACCATACTTATTCAATTTGTGTGTTGAGCAGATAACCTGAGAAGACA
>NW_006408565.1:15174829-15190731 GCF_000296735.1 Chrysochloris asiatica | reverse complement strand
TAAATAATATCAGGATGAATGGAGAAAAGATTAAAATTGTCAAGGAGTTCATTTTGCTTGGATCCACATTCAATGTTCATGGGAGCAGCAGCCAGGAAATCAAACGACATATTGCACTTGGAAAATCTGCTGCAAAAGACCTCTTTGAGCAAAGTTAGAGAGTGTTAAAGAGCAAACATGTCAATTTGAGAACTAAAGTGTATTTACCCCAATCCATGGTATTTTTCATTGTCTCATACACTTGTGGGAGTCCTGGTTTGGCACTATGGGTTAATGCGCTGGATTGCAATAGGTTTGAACCACAAGGTCGGTGGTTCAAGCTCACCGGTTCAAGCTCACCAGCAGCTCCTTGGAAACCCTATACAGGGTTGTGATGGAAACCCTATACAGGGTTGTGATGTGTCGGAACCACCTTGGAGACACTTAACAACATACACATGTGAAAGTTGGACAATGAATAAGGAAAACTGTAGAAGACCCAATGCATCTGAATTGTGTTGGAGATGAATACTGAAATTACCATGGACTTCCAAGAGAATGAAAACATGTCTTAGAAGAAACACAGCCAGAATGCTGGTTGGAGGCAAGGAGAGTGAAACTTAATCTCTCTTATTACAGACATGTTATTAGGAGGGACCAGTACTCCATCATGCTTGTTAAAGTGGAGGGTCAATGAAAGAGACCCCTCAATGAGATGGGCTGAAGAGCAAAGATGTCAGCTTGAGGACTAAGGTGCATCTGACCCAAGCCATGGTATCTTCAATAACCTCATACGCATACGAAAGCTGGACAGTGAATAAGGAAGATCGTAGAAGAATTGATGCTTTTGAGTTATGGTGTTGGAGGAGAGTATTGAAGGTGCTATGGGCTGCCAAAAGAACCAATAGATCTGTTTTGGAAGAAGTGCAGCCAGAGTGCTCCTTGGAGGCCAAGATGGCCAAACTTCATCTCTCATACTTCAGACATATTGTCAGGAGGGACCAGTCACTGGAAAAGGATATCACGTTTGGTAAGGAGGAGGGTCAGAGAAAAAAAGGAAGACCCCCAGGGAGATAGATTGGCAAAGTGGCAGCATCAATGCGCTCAAGCGTGGCAAAACTGTGAGGTTGGCCCAGGACCGGGCAGTGTTTCATTCTGCTGAGTTGGTACCGACTCAATGGTACCTAACAACAACAATCAAACCTAGCAAAGTTTGTGAAGATAGCTCAGGAACTGACTGTTTCATTCTGTTGTGCACAAGGTCACTATGAGTTGGAACTGACTCTACGACACCTAACAAAAAGAAATCAAATCCTACATTCTCAGAGTCTTCTTACTGAAAAGGCAATGTCTGTGAAAAGAGAAAGTGGGCTATTTGAAGAGCTCAGCAACACGATTTAAGGAAGTATGTATACCATAGAATGGTCAACCATTTGAGACTAAAAGGGCAGCATTTAAAGACAAAATTCAGAAGAGTTGGAAAAGGAGAGATGGAAACAAGAATCACAGAAAGTGAGGGGAATGCAACTAACAGATGAACAGAAGTGGATGATTTGTTGAATGTAAAACTGATTATCTTCTCTGTACACCTACACTCACGCCACAGTAAAAAAAACTTTAAAAGTGAAGTTGTGAAGGATTTCATTTTACAAGGATCCACATCAATGCCCCTGAAAGCAGCAGTGAAGAAATTAACCGTATTTCATTGGGTAATCTGCTGCAAACATCTCTTTACAGTGTTAAAAAAAAAAAAAAGTCACTTTGAGGACTAAAGTGCACCTGGCCCAAGCCATATCTTCAATTGCTTCATATGCATATAAAAATTAGACGATGAGTAAGGAAGACCAAAAAATTGATGCCTCAAGTATAGTGTTGGCAAAGAAATATAAATGTATTATAGAATTCCAGAAGAAACAATTCTGCTTTGGAAGAAATACTGTCAGAATGCTCCTTAGAAGTGACGATGAGATTTTGTATCATGTACTATGGGCATGTATGTTATCAGGAAAGATCCATTCCTGGAGATTATCATGCTTACTAGAAAGATCAGTGAAATAGAGGGAAATTCTAAACAAGATGGGCTGACAATAAATGTGCTCAAAAATAGCAACGTTTTGGTGACTGTGCAGGATCAATTTTTCATGGAATGGAATGTGAAAATCATCAGACAGTATCACTTATGTCACATACAAGTAAAGCTTTGCAAAAGAGAAATTTAAAAATGGCTGCAACCGTACACTGAGAGGCAACTGCCAGAAGTTCAAGATTCAAATGAGGACGTGGAATAAGGGATATCATTGCTGACATGAAATGGATCTTGGCTGAAAGCAGAGAATACCAGAAAGATGTTTACACCTGTGCTTTACTGACTAAGCAAAGGCTTTCGATTGTATAGATCATGACAAGCTATGGACAACATTGCAGAGAGTGAGTATTTCAAAACATTTTATTGTGCTCATGAGAACCTGTACATGGACCAAAAGGCAGTTGTTTGAACAGAACAAGGGAACATTGAATGGTTTAAAATTAAGAAAAGGTGTGCGACAAGGTTGTATTCTTTTACCATACTTAATCAGTATGCTGAGCAAATAATCCAAGAAGCTGGATTATATGAAGAAAAACGTGGCATCAGAATTGGAGGAAGACTCATTAACAACCTGCGCTATGCAGATGATAACAACCTTGCTTGCTGAAAGTGAAAAGGACTTAAAATACTGATGAAAATCAAAGACCACAGCTTTTGGTATGGGTTCTATTTCAATGTAAAGAAAACAAAAGTCCTCATCACTGACTGGACCAATAAACAACATCCATATAAAATGGAGAAAAGACTGAAGTTGTCAAAGATTTCATTTTGCTCAGCTCAACCATCAACTCATAAAAGCAGCAGTCAAGAAATCAAACAACATAGTGCATTAGGTAAATCTGCTGCACAAAACCTTTTTAAAGCGTTGAAAAGCAAAGATGTTAGTTTGAGGACTAAGTTGAGCCTGACCCAAGCCATGGTATTTTCAATAACCTCATTCATATGCATGCAAAAGTTGGACAGTGAATAAGATGGTAAAATTGATGCATCTGAAAGTTGGACAGTAAATAAAAAAGATCATAGAATTGATACATTTGAGTTATGGTGTTGGAGGATACTGAAAGTACCATGGACTGCCAAAAACAACAAACAGGTCTGTGTTGGTATAAGTACAGCCAGAGTGCTCCCTGGAAGCCAGACTTCGTCTCTCATACTTCGGAGATATTTATTATCAGGAGGGACCAGTCCCTAGAGAAGGATGTCATGTCTGGTAAAGTGGAGGGCTGGAGAAAAACAGGAAGACTCCCAACAAGATGGATTGGCACAGTGGCAGCAGTAATGGGCTCGGGCATAGCAACAATTGTGAGACTGGCGCAGGACAGGGCAGTGTTTTGTTCTGTTGTGCAGTGTCACTACGAGTCAGTATTGACTCGATGGCACCTAACAACATCAAAGATCTTTATTAATACTCTGTCAACTATGTGGGCATTCTCAACTTCGAGCTGCCTCTTAGTTAACGAAAAATAATCTTCTACTTTAGATACCAGATATATTAGTTTACATAGATAATAAAAGCTAAAACAGGAGGCCCAGGCGCAGTAAAAGGAGCTCTGGTAGTGTAGTGGTTACAAGTGGGGCTGCTAACCTCAAGGTCAGCAGTTCGAAACTACCAGCCATTCAACGGGAAAAAGATGAGGCTTTGTGCTCCTATAAAGATTTACAGCCTCGGAAACCCTGTGCAGGGTCACTCTGAGTCGGAACCAACTCCACGGCATACAGCTACCACCAACACAGGTGCAGTTAGACTGTTAGAAAGTGGGTGGCATGAAGGCTCCATAAAAGCCAACACAAAACATCCCACTACCAACATTTTTCTTTTTGCTCCTGACCAGCTCAACTCTCTCAAGTTCATGATTGTTTCCTTTATAGTTGACAACATGTCATCGGAAGCCTTGTCATTCAGCATCACCTGGGAAAGTCAGCAATGCAGACTTTCAAATGGTGCAGCCATTTTGGAAGTTTGGCAAGTCCTCAAAATGTTTTAACACTTACCTTATGACCCAGCAATTCCACCTAACAGAAATTAAAATTTGCACATAAATGTTCATAGCAGCATTATTCTAAATAGCCTAAGTGGAAACAGCCCACATATCCACCAAGTGATGGATAAATAAAATGTGGTGTATTACACAGTCATAATAGGGAATGAAGTACTTGTACTTCACAGTAGATAAACAGCATCACAATAAATGGAGGTGGGAACATACAGCATACAATCTATGCTGTAACATGGATGAATCTTGGAAATGTTAGGCTAAGTGAAAGCCAGCCATAAAACTCGACATCATTTATGATTTCATTTATATGAAATGGTCAAAATAGGCAAATGCAAACACAGAAAGTAAATTAGCAGTTCCTGGTGTGGCGCTGTAGGTTAATGCGCCAGACTGCCAAGCCGTTTGAACTGCAAGGTCGGCAGTTTAAGCTCACCAGCTGCTCCCTGGAAACCCTATACAGAGTCACTATGGGTCAGAATCGACTCGACAGCACTTAACACCACCACCACCAGGGACTAGAGGGAGCGAGGAGTGGAAAGTGATGGCTGATAGGTACTGTGTTTCTTTTTAGGCATGACAAAAATGTTTCAGAATTAGTGAGTAAACAGCTTTGTGAATATGTTCAAAACAAAACACTGAATAATGTAATTTAAGGGGGTGAATTTTATGGGTTTGTGAAGAAATACAGACTTTCAGGCTGACCCTGGACCTACTGAATCAGAACCTGCGTTTTAACAAAATTTCCCATGTGACTCACATTAAAAATTTGGTAAAACACCGATCTTAAAGAAATACAGTCAAAATTGTTTAATTAACTAACTGAATTATTCATGGTAGTTAATTTGATTTTTCCAGAGTAGCTTTTTTCTTATCACAAAAAGATATACAATCAGCCACTGTTAACATTGATTTGACAACCTCCCCTTATTGTTTGCAAAGTTTGAATACTGAGTGGAATCTGCAAAGAGCAAAGGCTTGGCATAATTTTTTTTAATCCTTCAACAATAGTAGGTATGTAGGAGGTGCTCTTACTTTTAATTAAACCATCAGTTTTTAATATGTGATAGCAACATACATATGGTTACCAAAGATAGACTACTTAATGGAAAATGAGACCAAAACAAAACAAAACAAAAAACCCTCACTTGTTCAAACAATAGTTTATTAAAGGTAAAATCCAATTTACATAAGTATAAAACATGGGATAGATGCAGAGGCTTCAAATAAATGTATACATACAAGAGGAAGCAAATTACCTACCTGGAATACTCAGAGCAATTTTTCTTTACTTCTGCACAGATCCATATTTTTTAAAGACTCCTAGGAAAAGTTCCAGCAGCCATACATTCTTTTCAAGATTTTGCAGCTAAAGAAACCATCACTTCAAAACACAAGAGGTGTGGAGCAAAGGGACAACTGGTGTAAAAGATGTAGCTGTGTATGATGAGCTCTGCTGCTTCTGTCTCTGTTCTTCAGTTAAACTGTGGGTGTATATAGGTCCTAACGCAAAATGACTGCCTTCAAGTTAAGAATGAAATGAGAGTTTTGGGTTGTTTCTGTCTGCAATCTTTCTATGCTATTGATTGTTGTTATTAAGTGCTGTCAAGTCAGGTCTGATTCACAGCAGAGTTTTCAAGGAGCAGCTGGTGGGTTTGAATCACCAACCTTGTAGTTAGCAGTCCAGTGCTGATCTTACTGCACCACACAAGGAGTCCACGCTGTTGGTACTTACTTTAAAAATTTACGCAAATGGTGTTAAGAATTTTGTTTATGTGTAGCCATAGCCTCATACTGCACACCCTAATTAAAACTGCAGGCTCTAGAATCAGTCTGTCTGATCTACAATATACAGACATACATTGTTTTATTGTAATTTGCTTTTAAAAAAATAAACATAAAAAAATTGAAGGTTTGTGGCAATCTTGTGTTAAGCAAGTCTACTGGTGCCCTTTTTCCAACAGCATGCATGTGCCTACTTTGTGTCTCTGTGCCACATTTTGGTAATTCTCACAATATTTGGAAAATTTTCACAATGCACACTTAACAGACTACAGTATAGTATAAATCTAATTTCTATATGCACTAGGAAACTAAACATTCATGTGACTTGCCTAATTGCGTTACTTGCTTTACCATATTGGTCTGGAACCAAACCACAATGTCTCCAAGTTACGCTTGTATTCATTTTAGCTAATATTTGTACAAATGTGGCCAAGTTCATTTCTCTTCTCATCTATAAAATAGGATGTAATAACAGTAACTACCCCGTAGGGTAATTATAGTTACAATACTCTCTGTAAATATGTTAAAATACTACTTGGCACATAAGAAGTACTCAGTAAATGTTACAGACACACACAAGTATCTTTCAAATAGAATTGATCATACTCAGATTAACACACCAGAGTGGACTGCTGACAAGGAAATGGAACTTTATTTGGATTTTTTTTTACCAAACTAGACTTCTATCTGTATTGTATTAATAAGAATGAACACCTTGAGGAAAGGAATTCCAGGGCCTAATAAGGAGCTCTGGTAGGGTAGAGGCTATGAATTGGGCTGCTAACCTCAGTGTCAGCAGTTCGAAACTACCAGCTGTTTCTCAGGAGAAAGATGAGGCTTTCTGCTCCCGTAAAGATTTATAGCCTCGGAAACCCTATACAGGGTCGCTATGAGTCGGAACCAACTCCATGGCACATAACAACAACAAATACAACACTTATTACATAGGTATGTAATAACGTAAAATAATTTAATCTTAGGAATTTTTGAACTAGGTACAAAAGCATTATAGATGTGTATACTTAACAGAGATCAGTAAGAACACATAATTTTGGGCTACTCTTATTTGACTGTTTCCTGTGCAAGTCTGGATGGATCTTTGAAACATTTAAAAGTGTTTCTATATAGTTTCCTTGAACTATATAGTTTGATAAAACTATTCTAGTTCAATAAAACTAAGATAAAAATACTTTTTTTTTTTTTTTAGTAAAAGGATTTGAGACCAAGATTTCAATGCAAATTTTGGATTAACTGCCATGAAGATATGTTAGTTAGAACAACTGTTGGTTTGTTTTTTTCCACAATATTCGGAACACCAAATGGGAGTAAGATTCTCTGAAGTTCAAAGTGAATAAACTGCACATCTTTACTAACGTGGAACAACTGGTTTTAAAATACTTAATAGTGTCATTCTTCAAAGCAGACATCTTACTTACCTTTTCAGTATTTTTCCTACAAACATTAAAGAGAGATGTAGGCTTAGCTGGCAATTTCACGAACTCAGTTGTTTTGCTGTGACTGTAGCGGATGGAGTAGACACAACAAAGCAGGTTTGGGAATGCTGGCAATGAATTCCTACTTCCCCTCGCATTCTTCAGATCGGCCCCCAATTGCTGCATTGGCACACTTCCATTCCAGCATCAGTCACGAAATCTTGAAGGTCAGACACAGCAAACAGGGAAGGACATAAAATTAAGTGATATGGGCATAATTTTGAGCCTTACAGTTTTCATAGGAATGAGTCATATCTTAAAGTATGTGGAAATGGTAAACATAACAAAGCAGGTTGGGGAATGCTAAAAATGAATTCCTACTTCCTCTTGCATTCCTTAGATCTCATTTCCCCCAATTTCTGCATTGGTACACTTCCATTTCAAGATCAGTCACAAAATCTTGAAGGTAAAAAAGGGACAGGCATAAAATTAAGTAATAGAGGCATAGTTTTGTCCTCACAATTTTAACAGGGATGAGACATATCTTAAAGTATGTAGAACTGAATTAAAAATTCTATTTCTTAATGAAAATCAACTCTTAATCAAGTTAAAGGTATTAGTTTGCTACAGCTTGAATTTTTTTCTGTTCTATTACCTATGAAGATCAAACACAAAGTTGATTAATTTAGTGTGTATATGCATCCTTGACTTTATTTTGCACATCAATGTGAAAAGGAAAAGCAATTCTAAGGGGACCAAAATATTTCCCAATCAAATTTGAAATGGCTATTTTACTTACATACCACTGAAATCATAAAAAATAAAAATAAAACATCTGATTATAATTATTACATGTCTTAAATGTAAAAGCTAAGGCCTATTCCATTCAATTGTATTCTAACTTATAGATTTAGCATTAAAAAAATTATTTAGTAAGAGAAAAATATCAACTGCATCTGGAATTAACAACCAAAAAATGTTTTTACACTTCATAAAATGATAATCTAAACAATTAAAACTTTCTACAAGTTGTTAGCAAACAAGTCCTTTTATTTGCTTTCTATAAACCATTCAAAAGTTTTGCAACTCCCTTTAACACCCAAAAGTGACAGCACTAGATCACTATTTTGGGGATGGAAATAAGAGTAGCTAGGTAAGGGAAACTCTGAAAAGGACAAAACTGCTTTAGGGAAATGGACGAGAAAGCCATTGGTATGAGTTTGAGCATTCTGACCATATAATCAGGCAGTTATCCTTGCTGAAAGGTCCTGGATTCCAAATGATACCTTCCGCCTCAATGTACTCATTCCACCACTGGCTCAGAAGCAGTCCACACTACAAACCCGTTAAAAAAAAATAAAATAAAAAGTACTTATCTATTTATCTATTTTAGTACTAGAAAAGCAAAACAAGTTAAAATATTAAGCTACCTTTAAAGACTAGGAAGAATAATATACTAATTTATCAATGATAAATATAATGACTGGAAGCAATTTTTTAAAATTTCTTAGGACACCTAGTCCTATAATTAATTTTTATTTTGTTTAAAAACAGAAAGAAAGAAAGCAAAAACCCTCAAAATGTTTGCATTAAAACTTCCTCTCCATAATCTCTATCTTTAGATTGGCAATCTATCAGTACAAGGATAGTTTTACCATACCTAGGTGTTCACTAAAGAACCAGTAAATTTACTTACACTACTCAGTTAAAACATTGGACTAAATATGCTTTCTAGTCCACAAAAGAATCAGCTATATCAACAATTACTCCTGAAGGCAAGATGGACTCATGCTACCTAATCTTCATTTTTACAGAGAGACAAAAAAAGAAGGAAAATCAATTAAAAATAAATAAAAGAATTGCATTTAGGATGATCTGAAAAAAAAAATTAAAGATTAAATGACATTGGAGAACAAGCTGTGAAAATGCTGGGCTCAATGTTTTTCTTAGTTTGTAGTTAGAAACATTCAAAGGAAAGACCAGATGCATATATAAGTTTTCTTTCAAAGCACAAATACACAAAGCTAATCAGTGAGGCAGAGCACCTTGTTAATGAAACCAAAAAAAAAAATTTTTTTTTAAAAAGCACCTGGAAATGAGACAAAAATAAAATATTGTTTATAGCAGAATTTAGATGCATCCTGGATTAGAGTCTCTACAACACCAAGAGATTTTGATGGTGGTGGTTATGTGCCGTGGAGTCAATTCTGACTCATAGCAACCCTGTATAGGGTTTTGAAGCTGTAAATCTTTATGGGAGCAAAACGCCTCACCTTTCTCCCTGGGAATAGTTGATAGTTTCAAACTGCTAACCATGAGTTTAGCAGCCCGATGTAACCACTACAGTAACAAAGCTCTTTAAGGAGTTAATAACAACTGATTCTTCAGCTGTTAATTTAAAACAGTCAACAGAATTCAAAATTTCAAGATTCACATTCTGAAATGGATTATTCTTCAGTCTTGCATTAAGTTTTCTTGGCAAATCTCACTTTCAAGGTCAGTGATAACACCTAGGTTACCCTAGGTATATTTCAAATCTTTTATTTAGAACTCCCACTATATATATTTAATTACAGCTTTGCTGCCCCTAATCAAAAAGGGAGTGGGGGCAGACTGAGACATGTAATTAATTATACTTGTTCCTGGATTAAAGTGAGTTAAGCTCATGATCTGGCGAATTCATTATTTTTTATTTCCCTTCAGGCCTGATTTATAAGAACTTAACTACTGGATATGAGAGAAAAATAGAATTCCTAGCACTATGTTTTTACCAATCATTTGAAGTAAATTCCAAGGATATCACTTACTCTACATATAAAAACACATATAAATGGCCACTTCAAAGTTAAATAAATAAATAACTTTGAGCGATTCACAACTGTGTACTTGGACCACCTCGATGGCACTTAACAACAACAACAACAAAAATAGTGCAAAAGGAGCCCTGGTAGCGCAGTGGTTACAAGTCGGGCTGTGAACCTCAAGGTCAGCAGTTCGAACCTACCAGCTGTTCCGTGGGAGAAAGATGAGGCTTTCTGGACCTGTAAAGATTTATCGCCTCGGTCGCTATAGTCGGAATCGACTCCACGGCACACCACCACCACCAGCACTACCACAATAGTGTAAAATAGAGAATGTCCTCATGAAAATAGTCATATTTCTCGGTCCTACAACAAATCCAGTTATGATTTGAATGATTCTTTAAAAATACTCATTTCAAACATGCAAAATGGTCACTCACTTTTTATAAAGTACTCTCACAGTTTTTGGAAGTTCTGGACATGTCAATAAACAAAGGCTCAAATGTAAACCATACCCACAAAACAGAGATTACTATAGTCTCATCTCATGAGAATGCAATTTAGATTATAAATTATTGTCGATTGACACCAGTTTAGTTGTGAAAAGTTAACTGAATCAGAAGAAATTGTAAAAAAGCAAAACAAACTTGGGCATAATTTCATTTTCCAGGCATATAGGAAGGTATGTAAAAAAATATTGCTATAGGCTTGCAGAATGTGCTCTTTGGTGGTTTAAATTATTATATATGTCTGAGTGTTTAAATAAACAAAAAAAAAAGAGCTAAAATGAATAGAAATATTGTTAACTGATGGTACATGGAGGGGATTGTAACCAATGTAATGAAACAAAACACACAATTTGTTGAATGTAAAACTGATGATCTGCTCTGTAAACTTTCACTCAATTCATAATAAAAACTTTAAACATACATACGTATTGCTATAAAATCATAGAAACCTTTATGAAACAAAAATATCAAAATCAAAGCTATGATTTTATGACATATCCTCCAAGAGCCATACACTTCTAAAAGCAGTATTTCCATCTAATTATTCCCCAAAGATTCTGTATTCTTCTATTTAAACTACATCAAAATGGCATTCTTGAGGGGCTCAAATCATGTTCCTTTTAAATGTTCTTTGAGTTTTAGCAACAAAAAAAAAGTATAAAGCCTTATCCTATCTATTAACTAATGATGATAATGGTGGTCGGACTCAAGATTTGTAGAGATTCCTCCTCTGAAGTTGCTCTTGCTTTTGGACTTTTGAACCAACGCTGTTAAGTGTCGTTTCTGCTACCTGGATACAGAGCAACTACTGTAAATTTGTGCCTCCAGGCTGGCTCCCCATTCTTTCCCAACTGCATACTTCAGGGAACAAAACACTCATTTCAAGTTAGTTTTAAAGTAAACCATATAGAAGGCATACAAGACTAAAATTATTTACACTTATTTGTACCATAGCCTAGTACCTCCTCCTAATGCTGACCTTCACATTATTCCCCTCCACCTTTTCTCCATTTTCTTGAGAAAAACATTTTCCCTACATTTCCCATTATCATGTTTTTCTCCCACCTTCTTTAAAAAAGACATTACTCTAGAATCCTGGAAATTAAGGCGGGGGGAGGGAGAATGGAAACAGTGTTGAAACTAGAGACATATCTGTAGTAAAAGTAAAGATTGCTTTTCATATAAATTACCTTTCAAATGGTCAATAATAGATCTGGTTACCACCCCTCCCATCTTTCTTCTTGTTTTTGGTCCCAAAAGTTAACTTTTAGAAATCACAGTCAGCAGCACAGTTAGGGACAAAGTGCATGGAGGTGACTTTTGAGAAGAGTGAGTCTACCTCCTCTTTAGGTAGAAATTTAGGAGCAGTGACTGGGTTTGCTGCATTTTCATGGGACAAAGGTAGGGCTTCAAAAAGTTCATGGAAAAGCAACTGAAAGATAATGAATATTTCCATGAGATTTTTAAAGCCCCCTTCTGTATTTCCAACCCAAACTTCTAAAGGAAAACGGAATTAAAGATTATCAATAATCAATACATTTTAAAGATAATCAATCAATACATTTTAATCATTGGCAAAAAGTTACTGCTCTCTTCCTTTCTCAAACCTATGAACTTATATAGTCATTCACAGCTCCTTTACGCAAGTCTTCATTTTCCAGTCTAAATGGAATTTTCTACTACTTTTTAAAAATGCTTCCTGGTGTAGCACTGTGGGCGAATGCATCAGACTGCAAAGTCGTTTGAACTGCAAGGTTGCTGGCTGAAGCTCACCAGCTGCTCCTTGGAAACCCTATACAGGGTCACTGTGGGTCAGAATCGACTCAACTGCATTTAACAACAAGAAAAGTTAGAAAAATCCAGATTCCAACAGACTCTGCCAGCAAAACTGTTATATAATGAGTGTTACTTTTAAAAGTAAATGGGTATTTAAACTCTTTCTCCTTGTTCTGATATGGGTGGAATTCCTGGAAATCCATCAAATAAACAAACTGCCATTTCAAAAATGCTTTACCACTGTCATTTCTGATTGTTCAACTGGTATCTTCTTTCACACACCAGCTTTTTGTTTTTGTTTTTTAAAATAAATTCATCAATGGACTAATGGTTTCACCTCATAACTTACTTAGCAATGCTAGTTTGCAAGCTGATCTTGCTAATTAGTTTTATTATAAAAGGGACAAGTGGAATCATTTTAATATATTCTTGACTTCCATTCTTTCCTAGAATGCAAGTCTTGTTCTTAAAAAGCCGATGACCAAGATAAAGTAGAACAAGAAATAATATAGATTATGCGTATGTGTTCTCATTGACTTTTGAGGAAGAAACTACAGCAATCATAAACAAGGACTTTCCTTTGCAAGTGGATGGAACTTAAGCAAACTCCTTAACTCAAACTAAAAATACATTGCAAATACCTAATTTTCAAAGAACACTTGTTTGACAGAAAAATATGATAATATTTTTTATGTCATTAAATCAACATTAAAGTTTTCAAGTGTGCTATATATCTTATCATCTTATTATGTAAAGAAAACAGAAATCCTCACCACTGGACCAATAAATAACATTCTTAACAATGGAGAAAAGAACTGAAGTTGTCAAGGACTTCATTCTTCTTGGATCAACTATCAACACTCATGGAAACAGCAGTCAAGAAATCAAACGACGTATTGCATTAGGTAAATCTGCTGCACAAGACCTTTTTAAAGTGTTGAAGAGCCAAGATGTCAGCTTGAGGACTAAGGTGCGCCTGACCCAAGCCATGATATTTTCAATAACCTCATATACATGTGAAAGCTGGACAGTGAATAAGGAAGACCACAGAAGAATTGAAGCTTTTGAGTTATGGTGTTAGAGGAGAATATTGAAAGTGCCATGGGCTGCCAAAAGAACCAACAGATCCGTTTTGGAAGAAGTATAGCCAGAGTGATCCTTGGAGGCCAAGATGGCCAAACTTCATCTCTCATACTTTGGATATATTGTCAGGAGGGACCAGTCGCTGGAGAAGAGTATCATGTTTAGTAAGGTGGAGGATCAGAGAAACAGAGGAAGACCCCCAGCGAGATGGACTGGCCAAGTGACAGTATCGATGGACTCAAGCGTGTCAACAGTGGTGAGGTTGGCCCAGGATAGGGCAGTGTTTCGTTCTGCTGCGCATAATAAGGTCGCTATGGGTCGGTACCGACTCGATGGCACCTAACAATAACAACAATATATCTTATTTATATTAAAAACTCTTTGAAGTAGACGAAAAAATGTCACTTTGAAATAGTTGGGTCTTCTACAACTTCTAGACATAGAAAAGAACGTACAGAAGGACATGCAGGGCTCACCTTTGCACATACCTGTCTTAGACTGTGGATCCATAAGAAAGCATTTAGGAGCAAAGCAGCAGTCAAGGCCTGATTCTGATCAATCTAAACAGCACTTTGGACTGATGTTCATTTTACAATTAAGTAAACAAGTCTCTCTGCATAAAAGTCCAGAGGGTAAAGAACCTTTTACACAAAAAAATGAACGTTATATGGTTTTTGCAAACTGTGCAGCCCTATGTGTCTCATATGTTCACATGTTATTCATGGGAGCACATTATTTGCAGAAAATATGGTAGTTTAAGATCCTAAGTATTTTCCAGTGTAAATGGAACTTCTAAATACTATTAAAATGCTAAGTATGTATGTAACATGAGACCACTTTTTTCAATCTTAAGGATTTAAAGAATTGATGCTATGCTTTTATAGAAACAAAAATATTGAGAAATCTGTAACTGTTTTGGCTTTAACAATACCACTTCAACTGTTTTGTAAATAATTTGAAATAAATTTATAATTTGAATCAAATTAAATATGACAGGATGTAACTAAACCAGAAAAATCATTTCATAAACCCTAATGTTAGCAAAGTCTCACATTATATATTTTACCTATGTCCTTCTTCAAATCTGAGTGATCCAAAACATGCTAGTGGGAAAAAAAAAAAAAAAAGATCAAAATTAGCATTAACACAATGACTTTCAGTTAATACTGCAAACAGAATCATCAGGGAAGGAAGATCAACATACGCTAAACTCAAATGTGCCTGAATGAAGAGACCCTTGAGACAAAATCAAATTGTATTACTTACCAAACCTTTAGACCATCTCCTGACATCCAGGATAAAATGTAAATTTCTAATATAAACCAATAAATGGACAACAAGAACACTTTAATAGCCTTCCTGCTAAAGAACATAATCCAAAATGAAAATTTCTTAGACAACACATAGGGCAATTAAGTATATATAATTACTTAAAAGAGTGTTGTACAAAATTTATAAACCTATGAATCAATTTCCAGAGTTTTCTGCTCTCTAGGATGCTGAATGAAATCTTCTTAAACTAAAAGCAAAATAATAATTTTTAAAAATTTACAAAATTCAAAAACTTAAACACGGAGGGTATAGTCCAACATGGAACATGAAGTAGAGAGATGATTGGGGGCCAGGGAGAGTAAACATCAAAGTTAAAACAAAAAATAAGGCAAAATAACTTTACCTATCAAACTCTGGAGCTCTATTTTTAAATAGAACAGTTATTTTAATATTTGAATCATGGTTCAACCACTAGCTATGTGATCTTAAAAACAAAACAAAGTTAAATCTCCCTGTGTTCTCACCAGTCAAGTGGAATTGTGAACAGTGGAAATAATACCTGAAGAGCATGTAGAGCAGTACCTGACACATAGTATGCACTTAACATGGCTAGCTGTTAGCGTTAAACACAAGGTATATTTAAATATTACTTTATCAGCTATTATTTTTATTTTTGCAAAGGCAAAGGCAGGATTCTCCCCCAAAGGGACTCTATATAAATGACTGGCGTTTGAGTCAAGGTTTTGACACCATATCTAGTGATGTTTAACTTTCAAAGCACCTTCAAGGAAATTTTTTTTAATGTTCTTTTTACATAGACAGGTCCCAAATATAAAGTAACCACACTCACCCTGACATCAACACATACTACTAACATTAGAAGGAATAAGCAGGAAGTATGGCCTGTTAGTGTGTCTGGTGACCTAAATGTCCGCTGCAGATTAATCAAAGCCACTAGGCTCTATTTACTATTTACCAATTTAACTTTTTTTTAGTTTTTCCCTTTAAAAAACTCAAGCTTTTGTTTTATAAAGAACCACAAAATATCAACAACAAAATGTGGTAAAAGTATTCCAAAGTGCTAAGTAAGGGCAGGGGCAATAGGAACAAAAAACAACAAATTAACTTTCCAAATGTAGACCTTCTATTCTAGAATAAATGTAGACCTTCTATTCTAGAATAAA
>NW_006408565.1:15111112-15174729 GCF_000296735.1 Chrysochloris asiatica | reverse complement strand
AAATGTAGACCTTCTATTCTAGAATAAATGTAGACCTTCTATTCTAGAATAAACCTTTAGCTTGTCATTCCAGGTCTATGTGAGAAAATGTCTAAAAAACATTTTCTACATAAGTCTACATAAGTCTCTATACTTCAAAGGAAAGACAAAAATATGAAAGAAAAAATACAAAGTTCTCAGTTCTAGTTACTTGCCTTGTCACAAATCTACACAGCCCTGGCTAAGTCACTTGCCTTTCTGGGCCTATTTTCAAATGGAGGAGATATTACTACTTAAAGGGTTATTGTGAAGATTACAGGTAATAGGATGATGCCAAGTTTCCTGTGTCTGGCACACAATAAGCACTCAATGAATGGGAGCTGTTTCCATGAATGAGGGGGTTGGCCTATGAACTAGGTGTCAAAAGTCACAAGTCAAAATATTAATCAGTCTTTCTTTTGTACTTAATTTCCCCAAGAAGTGAGATCTAGACCATAGGTACATCCAACAGACTTTGTCTAACAAAATTTATCATCATGATGAAAGTAAAGAACTCTTTAAACAAATTAATCGGCAGTATGAATGACTAGAAGGATATAGAAAAACACTACAATAACATCATAGTCCCTTTGTTTTCAGAAAAGATACGAGTATGTGAAAATGTTTCAGTCTATCAATATTTAGAAGGACTAGTAAAATTATGTTTTTCTACAGTTTGGACTGCGAACTTCCATTAAGTGTAGTTTTAACAATGGTGAAGCAAGAGATTGCCCTCTAATAGAGCAGAGAACCTTCTGAATTTCCTTTGAAACACTAGGTTCAGCCTCAAAACCAGTCTGAATATTCTCATATCCAATGGCTAGTTTTGGTATGTCTGCATTTGCTACTTATTAATTTTGTTACCCACAGCATCTAAGTAATAAACTTTGGCCCAAATCTGTTGTCAAATATCTGTTTAAGTGATTCCAAATGTTCCATGAAGTGGCCTACTGGTCGGTGCATAGAAGTTATTTTACACAGCAATTTTGATAGTTCAATCATATATTCCTGTTATTCCATGAATGATATTACATTCCTATCTGTCTCTTAGGAAAATGGAACAACCTATTAAGTAACTGCTAATAAGTTAGATTAAAAGCAAAATGGATAAAAGGTTATCTTTACAAATGCTAACACTAAAGACCTAAATAGAATGACAGATTGGAAAATAAATGACTTGTCAGATTGGAAAATAAAAATTTTTGACTTGTGACTTGACACCTAGTTTATAGGCCAACCCCCTCATTCATGGAAACAGCTCCCATCCATTGAGTGCTTATTGTGTGCCAGACACAGGAAACTTGGCATCATCCTATTACCTGTAATCTTCACAATAACCCTTTAAGTAGTAATATCTCCTCCATTTGAAAATAGGCCCAGAAAGGCCAAGTGACTTAGCCAGGGCTGTGTAGATTTGTGACAAGGCAAGCACTTTAAAAGAGAAGATGAGATGCCAAATAAATATATCAAAGGTCTCAAAGTTCAAGAATTTAGATTTATGTCTTAAGGCAAAGAATTGCTGGGTCTGGGGACTCATGACCATAGTTCACAAAGTCAATGTTTTACATCCTTCTTGGATTAATAGCAACTGGGATCATAAAAGATCATGAACAGCCATCTAAAGTACAACTACTGGTCTCTCCATGTACAGAAAAAGGAAGAGTGATGAAAATTGAAGATGCTTGGAATTACTAGTCCAGTGGACCAAAAGGGCAGGTGAACATCAGTCTATGTGACTCTGAGACTGATGTTCACGCAGTCCATTGGTTCTTGGCTACCATTACCAAATATTAAAAGTGATCACATTAGAAGGTCCTGGATAGAATAAGAGAAAGTATAGAACAAAACTCAAAATTGAAAATCAAAAAAATGGGCCGACTACTCAGAAAGAGACCACTGAAACCCAGGAGTACGGCTGTCGACTGCTCTTCAGGTCTGAAATGGAATTCACCTTTGTGGCCCAATTACCAGCTAAGCAGGAGATAGGTATATAGAGGGGCAAACAACACTAGTAAGGTATGACCAATCACCAAGAAATGTTCAACCATTCAAGATCAAAAGAGCAACATTTACCTAAGTTCAAAATTGAGAAGGAATGGGAAGGTGGGTGGAATGGAAATAGAACCACAGGGGCTAAGTGGAATAACTGCTTTTACATGGAGGGGGTTGCAATCACAGAGATGAAACAAAGTGTATGACTTGTTGAATGCAAAACAGATGATCTTCTCTGTAAACCTTCATTCAATTTACAAAAAGTTTCAAAAGAAAAAAAAAAGAATCTAAATTTGATGCCATAATAGTAGAAATGCTGGTATATGTGGTAACTATAACAATTGTGTAGGACATAGAGGAAGAGATTATGAATAAGAAGGTGGTAATAATCTAAGAAAAAGGTTAAGAAGCACAACCTTAGAACAGTGGATTAATGACCAAAGACATTAAGGAAAAATACTTCAGAAAAATTAGCATGTCTTAGTTAACAGAAAATCAACAGAAGAAAACTATTAAGACTACAACCTGTGGGAACAAGAAATGCTCCCAAATATGTAATCCTTTCATGGCTATGTCCATAAAGTTTTGTTCTCTTTTTCACATGCTCCCTCCAACCTCTTGAATGCCCAATATCAACATACTGCCAGGAACACAGATTCAGATTAAATGTTTGCTAAAGATCTGCAAGATGGCCAAACCTTCATCTCTCATACTTTGGACATATTGTCAGAAGGGAGCAGTCGCTGGAGAATGATACCATGTTTGGTAACGTGGAGGGTCAGAGAAAAAAGAGGAAGACTCCCCAAGGAGATAGACTGGCCAAGTGGTGGCATCGATGGACCCAAGCGTGGCAACAATAGTGAGGTTGACCCAGGATCGTGCAGTTTTGTTCTGCTGTGCATAAGGTCGCTATGAGTTAGTACCTACTTGATGGCACCTAACAATAACAAAGATTTGTTGGTAATGTTGTTGCTCAAAAATGCTAGTAACTGTTTTTCAACAGTATCAACTTTCATATGATCTGTAAATACATATGGGATTAGCAACTAACCATTGGAATTAGAAATGGGATTTGGGAGGATATAAAATCTAGTAGTCCTAACTGGATGAAGTTTCTAAGAAGCCATGGAAAAGAGGTTTCTCAGGGACAAGGGAATATACAGAATTATAGATCAAACAGGAGTCAGCAAAAACTAGATCCAAATGGGGTTATTAAGGTTTACGCAATGTCAAGAGCAACATAAAAATCACTGACAATGATTAGGAGAAAAAGGAAAACAGAACTGGCTTAAAAATTGCTGCCATTAGCACACTGGCTTCAACTGAACAGCTTTTAAAATAAATCTGGAGTTATTGTTCTTTTAGGCAGAACATCTTTTGGTTAGCAGCCAAGCCATTTACACCATCCAGAAGCACTTCAGAAGAAAGGCTCAGAGATCTGCTTACGAAAAATCTGCCATAGAAAAAAAACTCTATGGAGCACAGTTGTACTCACATGAGTTGGAGTCAAGTTGACAGCAATTGGTTGGGTTGGTTAGGCAGAACTCAGCTAGATGAAACCTCAAGTAACCGGAGGGTACCTTTTTTTTTCATATATATTTGGTGTATTGAAGTTGGTCTTGGCAGTAAGCATAGAGTCAGTCTGGCTTTGAGTACTCCATAGGTCACTAAGATCTAGTTCTGGTGTGACACTGTGGGATAAAGCTCTGGACTGCAAGGTCAGTTTGAACAAAAAAGGTCAGAGATTCAAACTCATCAGTCGCTCCTTGGACACACTATACAGGGTCGCTTTGAGTTGGAACAGACTTGTCAGCATTTAACAAGTTCTAATACTATTGGTTGTTCATTCAATAACTATCAGAGAATAAATGTTCCCAAAGTTAAGAGACAGCCACGATGCCATACAACTTTGCCTATGCATACACTATTATAGACTTTCTCCAAGAATTAAGGTGAGTGGACAACTATCAAGATATAAGTTTTGGTTCTGTTTTATCATTATCACATTACCATAAACCAAGAAAACCACACACATTATGAAGTGAAATGGAAACAACATCCCACTTCTAAAATACAAACAGAAAAACTACAGGTAGGGTCAGTCAGGTAGTTTAAAAAAAAAAAGAAGAAACACTACATAAAGCCCTGGTTATATATGCAGCCAGAATACATCAGGCCCTTCCAGTAGCTACATCAAAAGCAAAAGGGCCAGTGACGATACAACCTTGCAGCTCACACCAACCTTGCAGTCCATTACCCACAGCACCACACCAGGACTCCTTTTCTTTTCGAGATGTTGTAATTTACATGGACAGAGATACTGGCTAAAGGAGCATGGGAGGGAGTTTAGAGTATACCCACAAATATGAGTTTGAATATTTGCTGCAAGCACAACTTATGAATGCGGTGGAGCATTCATCAGGCAAAATGATTAAAACTTACTATCAAACATCTTAAGAAAATGATTGGCTGGGCCTGGGGGCTCAGGATCATCGTCCAAGGTGATACCATAGTTAATTGGCATAACATAGTCTACAAAGACAATGTTCTACATCCTACTTTGGTGAGTAGGGTCTGGGATCTTAAAAGCTCCTGAGCAGCCATCTAAAGTGCAGCTATTGGTCTCTCCATGTATGGAAGAAGAGTCATGAAAAGTGAATAAGCTTGGAATCAATTAGTTCAATGGACACATGGAACATGTGACCGACCATGAGTCTACATGACTCTGAGACCAGAATTAAATGGTGCCCAACTACTAAGACGGACTTCTCTAAAAAAAATTACGTTGTTGTTAAGTACCATCAATTTGGTTCTAACCCATAGCAACCCTGTATAGGGTTTCCAAGGAGCGACTGGTAAGCTTGAACTGCCAGTCCTGCAGTTCAAACGGCTTTGTAGTCTGGTGCATTAACCCACAGCGCCACACCAGGACTCCAGCAAAAGAGTCACATTAGAATGTCCCAAATAGAATGAGAAAAAAAGTGGGAAGAAAACTCAAATTTTTCTCTTTATTTTTTAAACAGGCTTAATGGTCAGAAGTAACTGGAAGAACATGAGACTATGGCCCTTGACTACATTTCAGGTCTGGAAAGGGACTTACCCTGGTTGCCCAATTCTTAGCGACGTAGTAGATAGCTATATAGGGGGACAACACCACTAGTAGATATGCTCATCATGGAATGGTCAACCATTCAGGATCCAGAGGGCAACATTTACCTTAGGACAAAGTTGAGAAGGGAAGGGAAGGTGGGTGGAATGGAAACAGGAACGACAGGGAGGAGTGGGATAACTGTTGCTGTACAGAGGACACTGCGATCACTGAAAAGAAACAAACTGTATGATTTGTTGAATGTAAAAATGGTGATCTTGTTTGTAATCTTCACTTAATTCACAATAAAAAGTTTTTAAAAATTTTTGGGGTAACCATTTAGTGAAATCATGTATTATGTGACACAAAATTTTTCATGAAAAGGAGCTATCATCTTCCCCCCCCCTTTTTATTTTGGCAAAGTAATACAATAGTCTCTTTATAAAATATATTAATATCCTTTCATTAATATTTTTTTAATTTAAAAAAGGGTGTATACCAGATACGAATCGGGCTGCTAACCTCAAAGTCGGCAGTTTGAAACTACCAGCTGTTCTGCGGGAGAAAGATGAGGCTTTCTGCTCCTGTAAAGATCTGCAGCCTTGGAAACCCTGTGCAGGGTCGCTATGGGTCGAACCGACTCCACAGTACAACGACAACATAAGCATAATGCAAGAAGAAACAAATTGCCCTTGTAAGGACAATTTGACATCACAGAAAAGGAACACTGCAAATTACAGGAAATGGTGAAAAATTCTTTCTATTACATTCATTCATTTTAATCAGCAACATCTGTATGCCTGTTTATTCTTAGGGTGGGAAGAAATGTTTCCAAGAACTGTTCAGTAACTCAACCTAGAGCAGGTAAAGTTTGTAGTAATGGTAAAACTATTAAAAACATAAGAAAACCCTTCTTTACATGTGTTCTTTCTGATTCACACTATACTCAGTTCCCCAACTTTGTAGTTTTTAAACTTTTTTTCTCTAAATAAAAGTTGAGCTGTATACATCAGAAAATTCTTAAATCAAGCTACCTTGCTACTGTAATACCCAGTGGACACACTAAGCGTAATTAATTAGCTAAAACATTTAGACAAGTGACTCCAATCCTACTTTTCCAAAACACAGAAAAAGGGAACACTTTCTAATTCATTCTTTGAGGCAAGTACTACCAAAGTCAAAGACGTCACAAGAAAAGAAAACTAAAGGCCAATGTCCCTAATGAGTATGTTGTTGTTAAGTGCTGAGTCAGTTTTGACCCATAGTGACCCTATATAGGGTTTCCACGGAGCAGCTGGTAAGCTTGAACCACCAACTTTGCAGAGCAAACCAACTTTGCAATCTAGCACATTAACCTGCAGCAACATGTAACAAAATACTTTGTTTTTGTAAAGAGGTGATGAGTCAGTTCCAAGTCATAGTCATCCTGTATAGGGTTCTGAATGAGTGGCTGTGGCTAACCTTGAGGTTAGCAGTCCAGTGCTTATCAAATTAAATAAACAAAAGGATTATACACCATAATCATGTGGGATTTATCTTAGAAATGCAAGGATGATATAACATTAGAAAACCAATTAACAGAATATACCCCATTAAGAAAACAAAAAGAAATATTCAATCATGTAGAAAAGGCATTTTACAAAATTAATCACCTTTTCATGATAAAAAAACACATGAAAATTCTCAATATAGTAAAGAATATATTTACAGTTAACATTATACTCAAGAAAGACTGAATGCTCAGTCTCCCCAAATTTATGCAACATTAATTTGAAGGTTTTAGCTAGAGCCGTTAGGCTAAAAAAATTTGATCAAAAAAAGGAATCAAATTGTGAAGGAGAAAGTAAAACTATGCTGTGTTTTGCAGAAGTCATGATCCTATACAAAGGAGCTCTGGTAGCGTAGTGGTTACGAATCGGGCTGCGAACCTTAAGGTCAGCAGTTCGAAACTACCAGCTGCCCCGCGGGAGAAAGATGAGGCTTTCTACTCCCGTAAAGATTTACACCCTCGGAAACCCTGTACAGGGTCGCTATGGGTCGGAACCGACTTGATGGCACTTAACAACAACATATATAGAAAATACCAAGATTCCACAAGAAAATTATTATTATAAATGAGTTAAGCAAAGTGGCAGAGTACAGACAGGGTCAACACACAAAAATTAGTCGAGTGTCTATACATCAGCAATGGACAAGCTGAAAAGCAAATTAAATAAGTATTATCATTTACAATAGCATCTAAAAGAATAAAGTAGCTAAGAATAAGTTTAAGAAGAAAGAAGAAATGCTTAGATACAGAAAACTATAAACATTACTAAAAGAAACTAAAGAAAATCCAAATAAATGGAAGGGCATTCCATGTTCATAGAATGGAAGACTTAATATAGTTAAGATGTCAATACAATCCAAAGTAGCATGGAATTGTAAATTCAGTACAGTCACCCATAAAATCCAACAGCCTTCTTTGCAGAAATAGAGAAGCCAACCCTCAAGTTTTTATGGGGGCAAGGGACCCAAAATAGCTAAAATAATCATGTAAGAAGAAAAGAAGAGCTCATGCTTCCTGATCTCAAAATATACTATAAAGCTACAGGAAGGCAGTTTTAAAAAAACTGGTTTTAAAAAAAAATTCTTGCCCTAGATTCAGAATCACAGCAATATAGGACACAGTAGAACTGCCCCTCGGGGTTGGAGTTCTGGTGTGGCACTGTAGGATAAGCTTAGGACCGCTGACAACAAATTTGGCAGTTCAAACCCACAGGCTGCTCCTCAGAAACCCTATACAGGGTCATTATGAGTCAGAATGGGCTCAGCAGCATATAACAAAACTACTAATCTTTATAGTAAAGTAGACTGACACATCTTTCTATGACAGAGCTGCTGAGGAGTTCGACCTTTCAATTAGCAACCACCAGTATAACAGATATAGAGATTAATGGAATAGTCAAGAAATAAATATATGGTTAACTGATTTTGGACAAAGATGATATTTAAATGGGCAAGAAGCACAAGAAATCCATGGTCAACAGCCATTAAGGAGATAAGATATAAAAATCACAGTGAGATATCACCTCATCTCCATTAGAATGGGATTATTTTTTTAAAAAATTAAGGGTTAGCAAGATTACAGAGCAACAGGAACCTTCATTCACTGCTATTGGGAAGGTTAAATGGTAAACCCAGTTTGATGGTTTCTCAAAAAGTTGAACCATATGGCTTAACTTAATCTGATAAATCTAGTTTGTGTATCAATAAATCTAGGTATACACCCAGATGATCTGAGACAGGAATATAAACAGATACCTCTTTATCAGTGCTCACGGCAGCACTTGTTTTAATAGCCAAAAGGTAAAAACAAAAATGCCCGGCAACCAATAAAGGGTATGGGGTATACACATACAAGGGAGAACTACTCATACATACAGAGAAATCCACAAGGCACAAGACAACATGGATAATTCTTAAAAACATAATTCTGGGCAAAGAAAGTCAGCCAAAAAATGGACAAATGCTCTATGATCTTATTTAAATGAAAATAATCAAATAAAACCCTAAAATCCATTGTCATTAGGTTGATTCTGATAATGGACCTGTAGAATAGAGGAGTTACCAAGATTAATTCTTTACAACAGCCAGCCTCATCTTTCTCCCTTCTGGTTGTGGTGGTGGTGGCTGTGTGCAGAGGAGTCCATTTCAACTCACAGCGACCCTGCATAGGGTTTCCAAGGCTGTGAATCATTACAGAAAGCCTTATCTTTCTGCCACAGAACAGCTGGTAGATTCAAACTGCTGACCTTGAGGTTAGCAGCTTGACTGGTAACCACTTCTTGACCTTGTAATTGTTGTTGCTGTTGTAAAGTGCTGATGAGTCGGTTCCGACCCATAGCGACGCTGTATAGCATTTCCGAGGAGCAGCTGATGACCTTGAACCACCAACCTTGCAGTTCAAACAGCTTTGCAGTCTGACGCATTAACCCACAGCGCCACACTAGGACCTTGTGATTAGCAGCCCAATATTCCCATATTTAACCCACTATATCGCCAAGGCTCCTTAAGCAAACATATAGAACACTTTTTCAAATCAAATATAAACTTGTCTGAGTCAAATGGGGCTTTTTTAGAGTTCTAAGGATAAGCACTCTACCACAAGATTGTTTTGAGCTACAATGTTCAAACTCACCAGTCGCTTCTCAAAAACCCTGTATAGGGTCACTATGGGTTAGAACCAACTAAACAGCACTTAACGCAAAATATATTTTGGCTTAAATTTTCATGAAAAACAGAAACAAACCACATGACGAATGATCAAAAAAAATCACAAGGGAGTTGAAAAACCAAACAACTTTAGCAGCTCAACTCAATCTAGAGTAAAAATGTTTTACTCTAAATTCAAATTACATTTGGCTTTTAGACATAGTTTTAAAGTAAAAATAACACTTGCCACTGAATTCTAACATTACATTTTAGGAAATGATTTCAAATACAGTATTTTGAGTGTATAATTGGGATCAAGCAATACAGTTTGTACCCTGATTGTCAGATGACCACTAACCAAGTACTCATCTGTAATCTTGGAGTTACTCATTTACAAAACAGGCACAATACCACTTACCTTGTCCAATTACTGTCCTATATATATATATATATATATATACACACACACACACCGTAGTCACAATACATTCTAGCTCCTTTAAAAAAAAGCCCCTCTTTTAAAGAAAGCCAGACACACTGGCCATTTCTAATTATTTAACAGCATTCCCCATTTGTTGATCCTAGTCCATGTAAGTTTTTTAAAATAAATTGTAAGTTTGTTCCTCAGTTTTTCATTTTCTACCAAAAGATTAACATTTACTCTAATTCATACCAAGTTGCTGTGTGCCGTCAAGTCGATTCCGACTCATAGAGACCCTGTATATGGTTTCCAGAGCAGCTGGTGAGTTTGAGCCACCGACCTTGTAGTTCAAACTGACCTTAAGGTCAAGCGACACACCAGGACTCCTTTTATCAAGTTAAGAGATCTCAAAAAAATATAGCCACACAAGATACTTTTAGTAACCTTGTTAATCTATTACACTCCCTTATTTCCTCAGTGGCCTGATCTTCCATGTTTTCCTCTTTGCTTTTTAAATTTTTGTAGTTTTGAATTTATGCAGTGGTAATCTACGGCCCTCAGGGCACAGTGGCTAAATGCTCAGCTGCTCAACGTGTCAGTGGTTCAAACTCACCAACCATTCCTAGGGAGTAAGATGTGGTAGAGTGCTTTTGTACAGACCGTTGTTAAGTGCCATCAAGTCAATTCTGACCCAGAGCCACCCTGTATAGAGTTTCGTAAGAGTGGACTTTGCGTACTTACACTACAGTACCACACCATGATCCCATGTAGATTGTTACGTGCCATAAGTCAGTTCTGACTCATGGCAACCCTGTATAAAGTTTACGAGGAGCAGTGTGAGTTTGAACTGCCGACCTGGTAGTTTAAATCAATCTTGCAGTCCATACAGTACCTCATCAGGGCTCCTTATAAAGAATTTTGTAGTTAAGTGCCATCAAGTTGGCTCCGACCCATAGCAACCCTGTATAGGGTTTCCAAGGAGCAGCTGGTAAGCTTGAACTGCCAATCTTGCAGTTCAAATGGCTTTGCAGTCTGGCATATTAACCCACAGCACCACACCAGGACTCCTGTGTAAAGATTACAGACTAGGAAATCTTATGACGCAGTTCTATTGTCCTAGAGTCGCTATGAGGTGACTTTACTATGGGTTTGGTTGTTGTTTTCAATCTGGTCAGGAGCCAAAGTGCCCGAAATAGTTTTTAACCTAAAGCTTCCAACCCACCCAGTGGCTCTGCAGGGCTAGCAAACTGCTGTGGTAAAGATTATAGCTAAGCAATCCCTATGGAGAAGTTCTACTCTGTAACAGAGGGTTGCCATAGTCAGGGGCCAATTGAAAGGCAGCTAATTAACAATCTGTGGCCTTAATTCTCATTTGTATACAGGTACATTCCTGTTTCAAAGCTTTTTCCTTCCCACCGTTATTTTCTATTAACGCCCCCCACACACAAACTAAAAAAAAAACTTTTTTCCTAAACTAATTTTATTTTCTTGTACACTATGGACCTAATCTAAGGATCCTGAACACCATTAATATTTGTTGTTGCCTTCCCTGTAATTTTTACTCTCAAACCAGACACTCATTCCAATACTTAAAAGCAAACCATGGCAACATCTGTTGATTCCTTTCCTCTCAGCTCTATTCCCTGAATCCCCCTGTAAATGTAAGACAATTTTGTGACTTTGCTACTCCTGGTGTAGGGACTCTACTGGTGTAGCGGATTATGCGTTGGGCTGCTAACCTCAAGGTCAGCAGTGTGAAACTGCCAGCCATTCTGCAGGAGAAAGATGAGGCTCCTGTCAAGACTTGCAGACTCAGAAGTCCTATTCAAGGCCACTCCCGGTGTGGCACTGAGGATAAGCACTGGATTGTTAATTGTAAGGTTGGCACTTCAAACTCACCAGTTGTTCCTCAGAATCTATGCAGGGTCACTGTAAGTCAGAACCAACTGGACACTTAACAACAGCAACATTCAAGTGTTGTAGAACACTGGCACCATCTAGGTGCTTATTTGAAACGCAGACTCTCGTGCTCCACCCCAGATCTAATGAGTAAGAATCTGCTGTTTTAAAGATCACTGAAGATTCCTACCCACGTTGAAATTTAGGAAGGAATGCTAAACTGTATATTGTGGCCTGAACAGCTTAATTAGCAAAGTAAAATAACCATCTTAAGTTCCTTCAAAATTATTGTGGTAAATGAAACAAATGTGTTTCATATTTAAGAAAGTCAGCAAAAACTTATATTACAATTAAACAAAAGAAGATTCACTGCATGGGGATACTGAGCTTCTTTTAAGCTCCGTGTCCCCATGGAGAAATTCAAGAGTGATTAATGGTGATGGCTGAATAAAATAATTAATGTCACTGAACTATGAAAACTGCAGATACGGTAAATGTCCTGTTATCTATATACTTACCACAATTAAAACAGAGAAATTTATCTATTATTGTTGAAGATTTAAAAAGAAATTTCAACAAAATTATTAAATGTATTTATTTAGATAAAACTGTTTTCCACATATATTTAAATATGATTAAGCTGGTAATGTTCCAGAAACATAGAAAGTTTCAATGACAAGCCAATGTCAAACATGTATCATCTAACAGAAAAATTTAGATATACCATAAGCCAGAAAAATACCAAAATTCTTCAATTCAGGTATTTGAACATCATAAAGTGTGTCAAAGCACAATTACTAGGTTTGAATGAAAAAATGTCTTTATAATATTCCAATAAATGCAAAACATAAAATTTGAAAATAATGATTTAGTTAAATAAAAACAGTAATGGCCTTTCAAAATGAAGTCAAAAGGTACTGCTGTAAAACCATATAAACCTTTCAAAAATATCTAAGTTGTTTCTCAATGTATCTTCCATTTAGGTCTACACACTTCTAAATGTGGTGTGTCCATCTCTTTATCCTGTCCTTGAAGAATTCTGTGCTCTTCACTTACAGGTCAAAAAGGTAGTTTTGGTATCCTCAAGTGGCTCAAATCATGTTCCTTTTGAAATGTTTTGTTTGGGAAATACAAAAACGTATGAAGCCTTATTCTGTCAGCTAGTAAGTGGTCAGACTTACTAGATTTACTATGCTTTCTAGATTCCTCCTTTGGTCTCTTCCTCACCAATGAGCTTTTTCAATTTTCTCAAAATTTCTTCATAATGAGTTCCCATGATCATCCTGTGTCCTGCCAGAAAATCTATAAAGATCATCCCTTTGGCGTTTCCAAACCACGGTCACCTCTCTGCCTTGAATTTAACTGCTCAGCAGATCCCCTCAGAAATCAGTGTTTTGACTGGAACTTTTTCTTAAAGCACCCTAATGAAACTACTGAACTTGTCTACTGTCATCCACTGATCAGAGAAACATGTTTAAGCATGTTTTGTTTGTAATAAACCTATGCATGTATTAACCGGAACCCTAGTTAATTTTAATTTACCTCTGCTTAATCTGCTTTATGGGAGCACAGTGGCTCCATAAAATAAGCTCTGGGCTATGAACCACAAGGCCCACAGTTCGAGTCCACCAACCACTCTGCAGGAGAGGAGGCTTTCTGCTCCTGCAGATTTAAAACCTTGGAAACCCTAGACAGGGTTACACTAAGGGTAAGAACAGACTCAAAGGCACTTAACAACAACAGTAAATCTACTTTATAAACCTAATCTGTGAAGTACCATCAAGTCAATTCTAACTCATAATGACCATATAGAACAAGATAGAATTGCTCCACAGGGTTTCTAAGGCTGCAGTCTTACGGAAGCAGACTGTTACAACTTCCTTCATGGAGCAGCTGGTATGTTCAAACCATCACCTTTGGTTAATAACCACTGCACCATGAGACCTCCTTTTTATAAACCTAAAAAACAAAAATCGCAGATGTGAAGGATTACAGGTTAATGTATAAAATAATATCCCATGAATACTGTACAAAAATGTGTACAAATTCTATTAAAAAGCTTTTTATAGAGTATAGGAGATCTTCAATAACACAGTACCTTCATAATTAAAAATATTTATTTTTCGATTTACATTCTTTTGAAACTTGATAATGGTTTCCCAACGTTACTACACTTGGCAATATTCTCACACCTTCATCTCTGTAGACAAGAATTTTAAAGTGATTAAATCCCACATTATTTAAAAAGACATGACTAAATTATACAATTTGTGACTAATTAAGGAGCCCTGGTGTGATGCAGTAGAATCAGCACTCGATTGCTAACCACAAGGTCAGCTGTTCAAACCCACCTGTAGATCCTCAGAAACCCATTTATACAGGGTCGCCACCATCTAACAGAAACAATGACTAATAAAACTCTCCTGTGTGGCACTGCGAGATAATGCACTAGACTGCATGGTTGGCTTGAACCTCAAGATTGGCAGTTCAAATTCACCACCTGCTCCTCAGAAACCCTATTCAGGTTCGCTATGAATTGGAACCATCTTGATGGAACAACAATGATGGACAGCTAAGCCTAGAAATCACCATTTAGAAGTAAAACATTTAAAAGAAATGTCTACACACACTCATAATGTCAGCTACAAATTTCTAGTCTAAAGAAATGAAAATGTGATCTTGTTTCACAGCTATAGGATATTTCTCCTATGTAAATATACTCCAAAGGAAAATAGCTAAGAAGTTATTTCTAAAAACAAAGTAAATGTGGGGCTTTAAGTAGAGATTCAATGTTGTTGTTTTGTTAAGTACCGTGGAGTCGGTTCCAACTCACAGTGACCCTGGCACAGGGTTTCTGAGGCTGTAAATCTTTACAGGAACAGAAAGCCCCATCTTTCTCCCGCAGAACAGCTGGTAGCTTCGAACTGCTGACTCTGAGGTTAGCAGCCCAATTCATAACCACTATGGTACCAGAACTCCTTAAGTAGAATAGATATTAATAAAAGTATACGCTTAAAATGTCTGTCAAAAGTTGTTGTGTGCCCTCGAGCTGATGCTAGATCATAGCAACTCTACATAACAAAGGACTGTCCCGAATGGTTTCCTTTCTGGCTTTAAACTTGATGGGAACATACTGCCAGGTCTTTTCCCTTACTTAGCAGCTGAGTTTTCACCCATTGTGCCACCAGCACTCCTTTTTCAAAAGTAACTTAGTTACCTTTATTTGAAAAAGAAAAAAAAGTACCATAAATGAGTAGGTGGCCTTTCCCCACAAATTGATAAACTCTCAACACTTACAAATACAGACATCTAGGTATTTTTGTTGGCAAAACAAACATTCCTTCCTATCTCAGTAAGAGATATTTTGATTTGGGGAAAAAAGAGAGGAGAAAAAGTATATCACTTTCTGGAAAACACTGGTTAAGGGGAAGGATTTTCGGCTACTCATTCTTTATTTTAAAACACTAGAGTACCTGCTTTTCTTTCCATTGTAATTGTTGTTAAGTGCTGCCAAGTTGGTTTCAACCCATAGTGGCCCTGTGTAGGGTTTTGGAGAAGCAGTTGGTGAATTTAAACCGCTGAATTTGCACTCCAGCTTATTAAACCATACCAGGATTCCTTTCTTCCCTATAGCTCATTCAACAATCCTCATTCAATCGATCAGGGAGAACAGTTTCTTATACAATTTGTTTGTTCATCTTATTCCTTTTTTTGTTATTAAGGGTGCTATAAGATCAGTACTGAACTGTGAACTACAAGGACAGTAGTTCAAACCCATCAGCTGCTTCCTGAAAACCCTATACAGGGTCTCAGTGAGTCAGAACCAACTCCACAGCACTTACAGAGAGGACTAGAAAAATATGCAATTAGCATGTTACGTACAGTAAAATTCCATTTTGTAAAGACAAAGGTCTAGGAAAGATAGAAGAATTAAAACGAAAAAAGCAGGGAAGAAGTGAGCTGAGTGATGTTACTGTGGGGACTGCAATCAATGACAAGAAATAAAATGCACATGACTTGCTGAATGAAAAACTGATCTGGCTCTCTCAACTGTTACCCAAATCAATATAAAATAGCAAGCAAGTCATGAAAAAAAGCATTATATTATGGTTACCTATAAGAGAAATGTATCAGTATGAAAAGAGAAATATAAACTAAGAAATAAAGGCAAGTTCCTTATCTGGTAGTTCTAATGTACTGGAGACATTTCCCAACAGCGTCTTCCTTGAATTGTCCCTTACCACTTCTTTACTTCTTAGCATGTGAAGTCAAGTGATCAGGGATATTGGATGATAAAAATCCATCTGAAAACACTGTACAAGGGTTTCGTTTTGTACATCTGTGTGGGTTCTCCAGGATTATTTCTAATGTGGTTATGCTACAATTTCCTCAGAATTGGTAATCTATCATGCCCAAACCAATAGTATTTTTAGCAAACCAACTTCCTAACATTTTAATAAAACCCCCAAATTCAGTCCTTTCACTATCTTCCCCTGAACAGTACTTAGTATCTCATATTGAGTTTGAGATAGAAACTGCATTTGACTACAAAAGTCTCACTTGCAGGACTGAGTCTTGTTTTACCCAATTGCACCCACCACACCCCATCCAAAATCACCAACACAACATTTTGAACATGTTAAATTTTATTAAAAATATTTAACATTGTACAAATATTCCAAACATTGTACCAAAAGCATTTTTATTTAACTGATGATTAAATTGGAAAGATCTTGCAATGTTCCTCTTTTAGTATTTCTCAAGTACCATGTGCATATCAGCAATGTAATGCTTTAAAGGAACTGTTATCCAATGATAGAAACAGACTCACAACATAGTTTTAAATATATAGAATTCACTACAGAATTATGCCTATATTACTGAATAGGCTAGAGAAGGCCCTTTTGCCCAACCATGACATGTGAGAAATCAAGATAAGTAATGTTCATGGGATTCTGACAGCTACTACATAAAATGATTTGAGCAGTTTAAATTTTTCCCAGAAAGTTTTTCTTTTCTGGTCCCATAAAATGTATTTTTGTTGTCAGTATATAAATATAATAAATTTGCATGGTATTTTCTTTAAGTTATGTAAATTTCTCAAAAATTACTTTAGTGTTCCTAGCAAGTCTACATCAAACTTAAAGGTTTACAATAACATGCAGCATTAAGCAAGTACATTACTTTATGACAGCTATATCTTTGGGAGTTTTAAGAGTGCCCTAGGAATAAAGTTACAATGCTCACTCTGCCACAATTCTGTTATTCCCTCACCTTGGAAAACATTAAAATGCAAATTAAAACATTTGTAGTGAATGAATTTTTAAAAAATAATAAAAACTTAAGGTTTACATTCACAACACTGATCAACACTTGTTTAACCACTAAAAGATTCTTTCTACACTGACAGATACCCTCAACCAACAGAGTAGAAGAAGGTATACATATATAAAAATACCAAAAAGGTTCTTCAGCCATGAAAATCCATAATTACTTTTAATCAATGTATATGTAATTTTGCAATTTTTTTTCACATACCTAGCTATTAATTCCTCAATTTATACTATACCACTATAGTGGTGGTGGTGATATGCAAGAGTCGATTCTGACTCACAATGACCCTGTATAAGGTTTCCGAGGCTGTTAATCTTTACAAGAACAGAAAGCCTCATCTTTCTTCCTTGGAACACCCCATGGAGGTTATCAGTCCAATGTGTAACCCACTAAGCTACCAGGCACCTTTACCACTATGGAATTCCCTTATTAGTATAAGAGATTTTCATGTTTAGTAGCAATCTAAATATTTACTCTTAATTCTACCAGTATCTACTACTATCAACTGTCTGCACTTCAGACAAACCAAGTTGATAGGTTTGTGATTCTGCCATGTTCTAGTAATTGGCCCTCTAGTGAGTCCTGGTGTGACACTGTGTGTTAATGCATTGGACTGCAAGGTCAGTTTGAACCTCAAGGTCAGTGTGGTTCAAGCTCACCAGGTGCTCCTCAGAAAGCCTATACAGGGTCGATATGAGTAGGAACTGACTTCACGGCACTTAGCAAAAACAACAAATGCTTGTCAAATCGTTCATAAATTTTCTTTCACAATGTTACGATTTCTTTTGGAGGATTTTTTAATATGTAATTTGCTCTAGTGTTTAAAACTCCATTCTATAACACCTTTCAGCTTCAATAAAATTAGTGTCCAATGAAAAACTTTTCCAAACCTAAACCCAATGCTGCCGAGTCAATTCTGACTCATAGCAATCCTACAAGACAGAGTGGAACCACCCCATAAGGTTTCCAAGGCTGTAATCCTTACAAAAGCTAACTGCCACATCTTTTCCTGTAGATGGGCTGATGGGTTCGAACTGATGCAGTCCAGTGCTTAACCACTGTGCCACAAAGGCTCCTTAAACATTTCTTAAGATGCACTATATGCTAATTTATCCATAAAAAAATTGTTGTTGTTGTTACGTACCATGGAGTCGGTTCCGACTCACAGTGACCCTACAAAGGGTTTCTGAGGCTGTAAATCTTTACAGGAGCAGACCGCCTCATCTTTTTCCCGTGGATATAATAAAATTAGAGGAACTGAAATTACAGTAAAATAAAACAAATTTTACTATCTCTGAAAATTAGCTCTTTTTAAATTGTTTGGTATATCTCTTTGTTACTTAAAATACACCCTGAATATTTCAGTATTTCATACTTGAAGGTCTTTCCTGATCATCTGCTACCAATTTGAAAACAATGAGTATGAAATATTTATGGTATGTTCTGGACTCCTGACATGGCACTGTAGGATAAGCACTGGACTGCGAACCACAACGTCAGTAGCTCAAACCCACCAGCTACTCCTTGAAAACTCTATACAGAGTTGCTGAGTTGGAATCAACATGATGGCACATAACGACAACAACAACTAAGAACATTATTTAAGTCTTGTTTCTCTAAAGGTCTGACAAAATTGTCCACTTTAAGGCTATGGGCATTCTCCCACACTTAACGTCCCACGATTGATTTTTTTTTTTTTTTTTTAAATAGGAAAAAAAAAAGTTCTTACCAACAATTCCACTGGTTATCGTCCCCAGCGAACCCCACCTAGCAAGTCGACATCATGACATGTCAGGTCAGGGCAGCCTCAACCACGCTTCCCTGATAGTCAGGTGATAAAAGGAAGGAGTTAAAACAGGGAAAGTATACTTGTAGATTTTGGATAACATCTGAAAATGAATAAAATACAAAACAAAACAAAAACAAAAAGAACCTCCCACCAAAATAATAACCACAAAAACAAACCAGAGCTTCTGGTAACCTCTAAATAAAATATATATACAGATTTTTAAAAGGAAAAAAAAAAAGCTTTACTAAAAAGACTGACAATAAACTATTTGTTATCTTTACTTTAAATAAATCAGACCAATACATTAAATATGTAATATATTTGAACAGTGTTTACACTACAAATGTAAAACCTAATTACCAAAATTCTAAACATGCCTGCTTAATGGATTTGTCATTCTGGGTTCTCCAATGGCTAACTAATTCACTGGCTTTTTCAGAATTCCACCTCTAAGTTAACAGAAGCTCAGCTCCCATCTTAGAGAAACAAACATATTTATAAATCCAGTGCACTCTTTCTATAAGGCTTTCTTTAGAGGCTCACTTAAGAAAGTCCACATGCTGAAGGACAACACTAACAACATTTCTTCCAAATACTTCAGGTTGGCTTTCTTTAACAATACTGGATAACTCAGTGTAATAAAATTTTCTTTGGAAAATGAAAAGGGCAAATTTTAACATATTCAAAAATCTTTATAATTAACGAGAGCCTTATAGTAAGTATTTACTGGGTTTCATTTTACAAATAGTAACATAATTATGATTACCCAAATGGGCAGGAGGCAAATGATGTAATGAATTTCAAGACTACTACTATATGGCTTTACGCTAGGCGTGGAATTTTATGTTTTTCTCTTTTGGAATTTAAAGTATGCAATTTATTTTGCTGTATGCTGACCTTTTTAAAAAGAAAAAGAAAGAGTTCACCTTGTAAGTCAGATTTCAAATTCAAACAAGAGAGAAGCTACCTACTACTAATAGAAAGCATGGTTTTCTTATACAGTAATCCTAGTAACTAATAAAAATTTTAAAAGTTATGTTGAACTCCTTTGTTTAAAAAACTTAACTGCAAAGCCATATAACTCATCTTCCATATTTTTGATCAATAAACGTATTTATTAAAAATCTGGCAACTTATTAAAACTTTTTTGCTTTTAAAAAATTAAAACACCTTCATATTAATTACATTTATGTAAGCAACTGCTATAAATGAGTGATCAAATAAAAGTAGCATTCCATTATGGAAAGGGTTTGTTTACGTCAAACTCAAGAGGGTGAAAGGGTCAAAGAGGAGGTTTATCTTCATATAAAGTACATATTTTCCCAGCACACACTTTACTGTGGCAGGCTTATAAATAAAACTAGGCCACCTAGGTTATGGGACAAAAAGGATGGAAAGGTATGAAAGCATAAAGTCAAAATGTCTTAGAACACAATAAATTTTCATTTATTGGAGGAAAGAAACCTAATGTAAATCCAAAATTGAGGACTCCCTCAAGTGTTATTTTTTTACTACTACAAATAAAATTATTCGACTGATTTTTTTTAATTGAGCTCTTATCTATTTTATCTGAATGCATCCACAATAATAATTTATATGAAATATAAAAAAAGAGCTCTAAAGTAAGATTTAATGTTTACATATTTATGGTTTTTGTTCAATAAAATAGCCACAAAACTAAACAGCAATATTAGAGGAACACCTGTAAAGATGTATTTTCAATTGATGAGAGGGACAAAGGAGGTGGTGGCCACTTTAAAATTCAAGTGACTAAAAATATAACTTGCAATTTAAAAAATAAGACTTTAAAATAGAACTCCAATTTCATTCTCATGTTTTTGACAAGGTTTACATTTTAAGATGGGTGAAGGAAACAGTAATACTTCTTCCAAATCACTTCTAGTCTCATCCCTAATTGTCATTAGGTGTTCATGACAACTCTAGCAAAGCTACCTAACGCTTAACAAATACAAACAACTCAAATTTCATTTCTAGACCCCTAATACTCCTTCCAAGAAAAATCAGGATTTATATCTGATTTATAGTTATAGCTTCAAATTTTATTTTGAAAGTTTAAAAGCAGCATTTAGTGAACATCTGGTACATACATGAACATAAAAACTTTTAAAAACTGGATCTAAGCTTTACTAAAGATACCAATACTAACTTGTATATGAAACTACTATACAACAGACCATATAGTTCCTTTATCAGTTTCAAGAAACATAAAAGGAATACTAATGTCTGTTAAACTACTGTATTATAAAATGTATTTTGAAACAGAACTGAAAAACACTGACTTTCATCAGCAATTATTAATTTATTAAAAATCAAGAGAAGCCATAAAATTTAACTCACAAGTAAGTGGCTTATGATTTTAATATTTCATACGGCTGTCACCAGACACCAAATAGGAACAAAACACAAAATAGAGGTCTGTCCATTTAAATTATTCCCCAAAGGCTTATTATTTTTACCAATATGAAAACATTTTAAAGCCATCTAAAAGTAAAATGGAAGGGAAAATTTGAGGAATATGAAAGTGATACAAACTTTTCTGTAAAGTTTAAATTCTTTTGTTCCTCTCATTCACATCAAAAAGTCATTAGAGTACATCAGATTTCTAAAGATTTAACAGGGAAAATATTAGGACTTGGCCAACAAAGAAAAATGTATGCGCTGGTGGTGGCTGTGTGCCGTGGAGTCGGTTCCGACTCATAGCGACCCTGTACAGGGTTTCCGAGGCTGTAAATCTTTATGGGAGCAGAACACCTCATCTTCCTCCCGCGGAACAGCTGGTAGTTTCGAACTGCTGACCTTGCGGTTCGCAGCCTGATTCGTAACCACTGCGCTACCAGAGCTCCTTTGTATGCACTAGAGATAGTAAAAAAATAAAAGTAAAAGGACCAAAATCAGATTTCCAAAGATTTAACAGGAAAGACATTAGGACTTGGCCAACAAAAAAATGTATACACTAGAGATAGGAAAAAAGTTAAAATAAAAGGACTATTAACAAGGGTTAGAAGTATGACTATTAGATACTTTTCAGTTTCTCTTAAAAAAATTATGGGTGTTTTTCAAAGCAAATTTGCACAGCAAGAGATTATATTCCTATACCAGCAACTAGATTATGGAGTCATGAGCACATGTGTATTACTGAAAGTGTAGTTTAGCCTGCAGTGCAATTGATGCTACCATACTAACAGGTGTCACTTATCCAGCAAATAAGGACTTCAACCACAAATTACCCTTTATAGAAAGAATGTGGGTTAAATTGCAGTCTGCATCCCAAACCCCATTTTGTTTTAACAATTTGCAAATTATCCAATGCCTGGAAGAATGCTCAAAAGTTTTTGATTTTTTTTTTTTTTAAAGTATAAAATATCAAAATTAGAAGCAACTATGATAGAACACCAATCAAAATGAAGTGACTTTGGAATAAATATTTGAATTTAGACTAATTCTTAACCTGATGTCCACAATACATGTTAGAATAGACAAGAAATTTTGCATGAATTTGATCACTCACATAGGCAGTTATACTTTGAAAACAATATTCCTTGCAAGGATTACAAATAAAATAATGTTTTAGGACACAATTGAATTTGAAATAGGTAATGTTTTGAATAGATTTTTGTGTTTTATTGAAATCTTACATGAACAAGAAATTGGAAATACAATCACATCAAAGAACAAATTGTCACGGCTTTGACGTTTAAGCCAAACAAATTTTGAAGGGCAGATTTCAAAAAGGTGTGAAGTTATAACAATTTAAAAACACAGTTAACCTACTTCTAGGAATGCAAAACATACAGTCATAGGTTATTTTCAATACAAGAAAACTTAAAATTTGTTTGCTTTCATTTCTTAAAACTACTAAGACAAAGCACTAGCTTGTATTTTTATTTACAGCATACTTCATACTCCTATGTAATCTATCCCAAATCCAAAAAATGAAACTGTTCAAAACCAGAGGTTCTGCAAAATCATGATTTAACAGTGTGCCCAGCTTGTTTTGAAGCTAAAATGAAGCCTGAAACGATAAAAGCATTGTAACCCCAGAATAAGGGAACTCTGCAAGCCCAATAATGTCCAAGAGCATTTATGAAAGAGGAAAAATAAAAAGACTTGAGTATATACACAATAGTGATTCTTCAGCCCAATACAAATGGCAGCAAATTGCTACTTAAAGATGAAACAGTTAAGCCAATTTTTTTTTTTTTGAAGAATGTAGGTCTAGAGCCAATCATATCTTGCCAATATCATTTTCAAGCCCTCACTTGTCTATTTCCACTGTTGCCCATAAGTATCCTGATAAAATTCCTGGTTGTCATTATTGTAACCATAGTTACCAGAATAGTCACCACCTTGTTGAAGCGGCTGCTGAGCAATGGGTTGGGAACCCCAGTTCTGTTGGTTGTTGGTCTGACGGCGCTTGGAATCAGGTTGGTTGTACCCATCTGCCTTCCTCTTGCCTCCTACATTGCCCCCACGATTGCCCCGAGCTCCACGGGAACCACGGCCTCTCTGCTGTTGTGCAGGACCCCCTCTGCCACCCCTAGAGCCTCTTGGTGGTCCCAAAGGTGCCCCCCTTTGTGAATAGCCAGCTCTACCTCTTGGAGGTGGTGCTCCCCGCCCTCTTGGTGGTGGTGGAGCACCTCGCCCTCCCCTTCCTCCTCCTCTTCCTCTTACTGCATAGCCATCATCATAGCTGTAGTAAGGGTCTTCATAGCCTCCACGATAATCGTGATAATCATAACCATAGTAATCCTCATAGTAATCTTCATAGCCATAGTAATCAGGAGGGTAGCCATATCCACCTCTCCCCCCACCACGACCCCGACCTCTAATTGGAGGTGGCATACGAGGAGGAGGGTGATAGTAATAATCTTCATACCTAAGCAATGGAGGGAAGGGAGAAAAGAAAAAGATTGGTTTACTCCAGAATCTTGCTGATGTTGTTGTATTAGCCTAATCTCCATATCATTTCTTATTCAAAGATATATTGACTGAAATGCAGACTCACGCAGTGCTTCTGGAGGCCTGTCTAGCAGCTTGGCGTTCTTTCCTTTTCTTATCTGGTGGTTTGGCTAAAACTATTTCAATTTCTTCCCCTTCTATTTCTTTGCCATTCATTTCATCCATGGCCTACAGAAAATTAGAAAATTTTACAAGAAATGGTATTTTAAAACATAACTTCATAAAGGTGTCATGTATATACATTTAATAAACAATTCATTTCACAATTTAAGCTTAGCCAGAAAGTAAAACAAAAAGTACCAGTTTCTTGAAAACTTCCATTAAGATCATGACTGATAATCTATTATTATACTTTAAAAGGTAGGGCTACCAATTAATGCTTTTAAATCCAAATCACTAACTCCTTAAAGCTTTGTAGTTGTTAAATGCTGTAGAGTCAGCTCCAGCTGTATACAGTTTCCAAGGAGCTGCTTGTAGGTTTGAACCACCGACCTCGCAGTTTGCAGTCCAGTGCTTATCCTACAGTGCCATGCAAGGACCCTCCTTAAAACTTAGCTATACCCAAAAATGTATCGACACACCAGGGATTTAGATAAAATTTAAACATCAAGAAGGAAAATCCCAAAATTTCTACCTTAACAGCTGCTCCTCTATCTTCAAAATGAACAAAAGCATAATCTTTCAATTTCTTCACTCTTTCAAGTTTTCCAAATTCAGAAAATGACTTCTCCAATATTTCTTCTGTAACAGTAGTAGCCAAGTTTCTCACAAATAAGACTTTTACCTAATATTAATAAATATACAAAATTGGTATTGGCTACTTAAATTTTAGCTGAAGTTTTTTTACATTAAAGTATTTTTAATCTTCATAGCAATACAGTATTTTTCTGCTCTACAATATCAAGTGCTAAAATTACTGTCACAGACATTATGAGACGCTGTCAAGAAAATGATAGCAACCTACTTATATTAATGGTGGGTTCTTGCCTTGTCTGTCCTGTCAGTCAAGTACTTAACATTGTGAATTAAGTACTTCAAGAAGTTAGCACATAAATTAACATTTTAACATAATCTTCCAACTCCCACCAAACATAAGTTTTCATTTTTCCCCCTTGGAACTGGTAAGTCAATTCAAATTAAGTTCACATGAAAAACTAAAAATTAAAAGCAAAATGAAAAATTAGCCCTACCAAATGTAAACAAATTACAATGCATCAATAAGTGAATCAGTATAATGTTGATAAAAAAGTAACAAAACAAACCAATTATACAATAAAAAGTTCCAGAAATAACTCAAATTCATAATAAAGACATTTAGTTTCTGATTCTTGAATTAGTACTATAAAGATGAACACTTAAATAAATGATACTGGGCAATCATCAGGAAAGAGAAAAGTTGAAGTTCTAGAGGGGAAAAAAAAAGTTGGATTCTTATTTCATACTATATACATTAAACTCCAAATAGATTTTACATTTTTGAGGGAAAAAACTAAGAAAGTATTAGAAGACAGTAAGGCTAATTTCTTTAAACGTTGGTGTACAAAGGCATTGTGCCTTAAAATTCAGAAACCATAAGAATAATAATAAATTCTACTAAAAACAAATGACTTCTACATGGCAAAAAATGCCATAAACAAAGTCAAAAGACAAACAACAAATATGAAGGAAAAAAAAAAATGACTTAAAGCCTAGACTAAGAACTAATCTCTAATATCTAGAGCTCCAGAAAATAAAGTTAACTGAATAAAAAATTTGGCAGAACACATAGTTCATGAACACATAGTTCATACAAAAAAAAACATAAATGACCCTCAAACATATTAAAAGCAGAAATTCATGCATAAAAACAGCCAATAACATGGCATTGATATATCATGTTATCAGATTGCTAAAATACAGAAGTTTTACCATACACTATTTTGTCAAGACTGGGGGAAATAGGTCTCTTGTATCTTGCTTTTGAGAGTTTAAAGTGGAATACCTCAGACTAAGAGAAATAAGGCAATATTTTAAAACAATTACTGATGTATTTATCCTTAGGCCCACAATTATACTCGTGACAATCGATACTAAATACCCAGCTAAACTTGTACCAATTGACATAGTACAAGTTTATTCATTTTTGTTGTTGTTGTTAAGTGCCATCGAGTTGATCCCGACCCATAGCACTGCAATAACAATATTAGAAACAACTCAGTATCCAGATATTTGAATATACTATGGTACATATATAGAATGGAATACTATATAAACATAAAAAATGAGGACAAGCTCTGAGCTGACAGAGTGCCGGGATAGGCTGTTGGTAAGGTACAATCCCCTCCACGCCCCCACCTCCCAATTTTACATCTCCAAAACAGGAATACAACTTACAGTCAATTGGATAAGTAAGCACTGTCATAGTTTAATAGGCAGCATTTCTTTTATTTCTTAATTATACATATAATAACGATGCATTTCCTTATAGCTGATAAGATAGGATGGTGAATAAAGCAAATACAGATCAGTGAATACATTATGCTACCAGCAACCATTTTTATAAGTAGGAAAAGAAAGAATATGATTTTTTTCAACTAAGGAAACGTATTACCTATTCCATAAAATATTTAGCACACCTAATGAATACACTGATGCCTCAGGTAAGGTCTACATGAATAAGAATTAAATGGGAAAAGAAAACTGAACATTTCTACTTCTACCTTCTACTCCCTTTAATTTCCTCAATATTGGCATATAAGGTCAAGTCTCTACATTAGAAAAACTCCAGTTAGTTTATCTACATGTTCATATTCCACTTATAGATATTTTATTTTCAGCGATGAAAATAAAAACATCTACATAAAAATCACATGTTGAAATTGTGTTTAAAATGTTCAACAGGAAAAAGGTCCCTTCAAGAACACTTAAGTTCTAAGCTGACTGTTTATAAAACTGACCCAATTTGGCAAAGAATCTTCAATTAATGGAAATATTGTTAGAGTGAGTGACAAAGCTTTCCACTAATGGGCAAACTTTCTATCAAAAAACAACAAAGTAAATATTATTTAATCCCAAATTTGTTCAGGCCTCCTTTTCATTCTGAAACTTGTTTTTGGTCCAGAAGAATGGTTACTGGAAGAAAATCTGGAGGTTTCTAACCCTAAAAAAAAAAGATTTATGATACACTTTACAACTTCAATCTCACAGGTTAACAGAGATATAAGATAAGTGACTGATAAGCAAACCACAATTGTATCAGAAGAACCAAAGTGACCTAGCAAGAATTTAAACTCAGCATATGGAGATTCCAGGTCCCCTTGCTTAAACACCCATCTACTCAAAGAATACCAAAGATATAAAGAGCATCACTTCTGAGAGCCTGTTTATTCTTCCTGGATCTTCTCTGCTTACCACAAAGATGTCTTTGCCTATAAAACCTTTATCATGCTATTATAAATTAAGGCTCTTCTCCAAACTAGTTAATGTGAAGACGTGCTGCCTCAGAACCTGGAAGAAAAAACTTGAGGAAAAGACTTCATAGGCAAGAAGAATCTAACCATTTATTCATGGCCATCCACAGAGTTGTTGCCTTCCTGGAAATGGCAAAGACATACAATAAAATACTCAAAAACTCACTAAAAACAGCAGAGTTACAATTCTGGTCTGTCCCTTCAACTTCAGGAGTCACTAAAAAAGCCAAAACAGTTGCTGTCAAGTTAAGTCCAACTCATGACAGTCACTCAAGGGAAGAGGCTAAGAGCCAGGACTCAAGGCACTACCATCTATCAGGCAACTAGCCTAGCAGTGCCAGGAAACTGGAGGACTCAGGAGGAAACTGAGAGCTGTCTACACTACTTGCCTTGAATATTTTGCCACTAACAAAAAACAAACATGGCAAACTTTTCCCTTTCTTCATGGTGGCAAAACTTCCAATATTCTAAGGAACTTATGTTTTAAAAAAATTGTTTCCATTAGAGAAACATTAGCTCTAAATCTAAATAAACATTCCTTCTTCCACTCAGCAAGACCTGGTCTTTTATATCTCTGATTCTATACTAGTGCCTAGTACTAAATACTCAGTGTGTACTAAACAGATACTTAACTGAAGAGATTTCATTTCTATTCCTTTTGTATGTTTAAATCTGTAGGAAAAGGGATGGTTAATAGAAATTCCGGGATACCAGACTGTACACTTGAGTGATTTAGCAGCTCCTTGCCTAAACAGTTAGGTCAAGAACTTTAATTAGTACTCATCATAACTTGAAAAAGCTGAGCTTACTTAAGTACAGAATTAAAATAATAACCCTACCCACACCCCTAAGCAATTGCATTTACCTTAGCCATGACTTCTGGATCTGGTTCTTCCACAGGGTCAGCCCATTCAACTGTAACTACATTTCCCCACACTTTTACTTTTCCACTCATCAGTCGGCGCCTGGCTTGTGCTGCTGACTTGTGATCCTCATATTCAAGGAAGCAGAACCCCCGATTCTTCTTTTTGTCATCGGGTTGATGATAGAGAATAACGTCCACCAAACCCTCTGTTAAACCAACAGCCAGATATATAAGCCAAAAGCATCCACCACACATCTAGAGATTAGGCAGACATATATCCACTTGCCGAAGAATAAAAAACAACTGAAGCCATGGAATGATTCACTAATTACCTAATAGACAATTAAATCAGAATAATAAAATATGGGTTTAGGAGAGTATTTTATGTCTCCTTATAATTTTAGGAGTCCTGAAGATACAGCCATATACAAGAAAATGTTCAGCTGTATTCTCACATGTAACTGAAAATGTTACTGTATTCTCACATGTAACATTCTACAAGGTTTTAGAATGGTTGATAAAATTATAAATTACATGACCTTATAATTTATGCTACCAAGAACCTTAAAGACCAAACTATTAATAAGAATCCAAGAGAACACCCATCTACTTGGATTTTGGCTTTAACTTAAAAATTACTAATTTTAAGTATGTTAATGAAACTCTATATAAGGTTGCTGAGTCGGAACCAACTCAACAGCACTTAACAATAAATGTTAATAATGTTGGGAGAGTTTGGAAAAATAGTGAAATTGAATGTACAACTTGAATATAATCGATGTCACTGAATGTGCAAGTAGAAATTAATGTAATTACGTAGGTGGTGTTATGTGTAGATTACAATTAAAGGGAAAAATGAAAAACAAGCTACTGTTTTTACCAAGGGGGAAACTGCTAAATACTGGTCATCCTCTGATCTTAATTCTACACCCTCTTCTACCATGTATGTTCTTCCTAGACAGAATCACCTAGTCTCTTTTAAACATTTACTATAGTCTTATAAATGCTGATGACTGTATTTCCAGATCAGACATCTGAGCTCTAACTTCTTGCTTGATATCTTAAGACTTTTCAAATTTAACATGTCCAAAATCATACCACTACTAACTTCCCTACTAATAGTTTCCAAGAACTTAGGCATCATATTTTTGATTTCTTCCTTTACTTCATATCTCTTCTATCAAATTCCAAAACCATCTTCCCATCTCTGTTACCAACGCAGTCTAATATTTATTTGATCTACTGTAACAGCCACAATTAACACATGAGCTTCCAATTTTGACCCCTCACTCCAAGTCATTATCCAGTTGTTGCTAAGTACCATTGAGTCCGTTCTGAATCATACAGATCCTGTATGGGGTTTCCAAAAAGTTGATGGTGAGTTTGAACCACCGACCTTGCAATTCAAACCGACCTTACAGTCCAATGCTTATCCTACAGCGCCACACCAGGACTTCATATAGTAGAAGTAATATTCTGCACACATGAACCAGGTATTATTATTCCCTGCTCAAGACATTCAGGTATCTCATTGTACCTAGAAAAGGATAAGCACTTGACTGCTAACCACAAGTCAGAGGTTCAAACCCATCAGCTGCTCCATGGGAGAACTACAAGGCTGTCTGTTTCCTTAAAGAGTCACAGTATCAAAAACCCTATAAGATAGCTACAGTGGTAGTGGTTATGTGCCGTGGAGTTGGTTCCAACTCATAGTGACCATGTATAGGGTTTCCAGGGCTGTAAATCTTTATAGAACAGAAAGCCTCCCTTCTCTCATGGAACGGGCTGGTAGTTTCGAACTGCTAACCAATAGCTATAAATTGGAATTAGCTCGATGGCAGTAGGTTTGGTTTGGGTTTGGCTTGCCTATTTTTTGGAACCTAATCTCATACAATTCTACCCCTAATCCTACCTTTTAACAACACTGGCTTTCTTTTACTTACTTTACTACACTGAGTTCTTTCTTATCTCAGAGCCTTGGTGTATGCTATTCTCCGGGAGTGTACTTCTTTTGCGATTTTTGTATGGCTACATCCTCGCCATTCTTCAGGTTTTGGATTAAATATCACCTCTCAGAAAAGCCTCTCAGAACTACTGCATATAAAGTAGGGACAACAGCTATTCTCTAGATAAATATCTTATTATTTTCCCCTCATAGTGTTTACCACAATTTTATAACATTCAATGTTTTTGGCTTTTTTCAGAAAATGTAGGTACTATATAAGAGCAGAGAGCACATCTCCTTATTCACCACTGTATCCTAGTGCATATTCCAATGTCTAGTGTTTAACAGGCACTTGAATAAGTATTTTCTAAAGAAATGATATGATGCCAGAAGGAGCTGGTGAGGAACAAAAGACTTGTTAAAGACTTGTCAGCTGGGGTATGTGACCAACACAATTATGATGGGTAGTAGCAGATCTGGAGGGGGGGGAAGCTGAAGTTAAACAAAGGGATATTGGTGGTAATAGAAGTAGAAGACAAACGTACTGGAGGGTTCAAACAAGACGTTAAAGGCACTAAGAATAAGCCAATTTGAGGCAGAAAAGAAAAACCGGTGAGCCAGAAATAATCTTCAATTAATGAAGGTAAAACCAGAAAAGCAAAAGATGAGTTATAAATCAATGTATGTTGGTGTTATTGTTAAATGCCGTCGAGTCAGTTCCCACTCATAGCAACCCTATATAGGGTTTCTAAGTAGGGACTGATAGGTTTGAACTGCCAACCTTGTGATTAGCAGCACGGTGCTTATCCTACTGTGCCACACCAAGATTCCAAATCAATGTGTTTAGAGTTGTAAAATAAAATATACTTCTCAGTTAATTTCATAGGTTTGGAATGAAAAATCTGGTCTTTTGTGGCACAAGGTTAACAGAAAGGAGGCTAAGAACCCCCAGCCTCCTTGGCTCCAAAGTATACTAAAAACAGGGGAGGGAATGGGGAATGGATTCTTTACTTGAGGGCTACAGAACAAAGACTCTGGCAAAAGCCAAGGTTCAATAAAGGCAAAGAAGTGAAAGGGATAGTACAAGAAATTGAGGTTATACAGGAAACTTGTTTAGTCCAAACCGCTAAAAAGCAGAAGGGATCAAGTTAGACAATGGAGATTTGAATTAGATTAATAATAACTTCTCTTTTGGCTAAGAGTTTCCCAAAACTAATTTATAAATTTTGTTTTACCTGTGACTTTACTGAATTCTTCCAGAATGTTTTCTTTAGTTTTATTTTTCGGAATTGATCCAACAAAAAGCCTGTTGTTTGCCACAGAAATGCACACTCCAAGGTGTTTCCCAGGACGAATTTCATAACTGTCACACTGCAAGAAGAAAAAAACAAAGATACCCCAAAACCACCCCAGACTCAGGACAAATGATCTTATCTAAAAAATTCTACAATTTAAGGCCCAGCACTCCCTGGGTTCCAGAACTTGCAGAGCTCTCTCATGCTTGCCAGCCACAGTAAAAGTGCTTGCTTTTTTAACTTGTTTCGTCTTTCATTTCAGTTTGGTTTTAACTTTCACTGCTCAAAATCATTTACTTTTTAAAAGTATCTTATTTCTAACTTTAATTTAATCTATCTTAAAAACATTTTCCAGAAAATTTTAGAAATACATGGGACTGATCACTGCAGGTCCTTGGGAATGAAACTAGTAAATACTGATAAGCAAAATAGCAACACATAAACATCAACAACTATAATTAATGCAAAGAAAAATTTAAAATTCTACATTCTATGTACAAAAACAAAAGTCTAAATATAACATAGTACATTTTCAATTACATAACAGTTAATTTTTTTCTTATAAATATCTAAAATGGTAAGAATTAAAAATATTTTATTGTAATTCTGGTGACAGTTTCCCTGATAAAATTTTATTGTGCTTTAACATTACTTACCATCAGTTTACAAAGTATGTGAAATTTGTTTTTTAATCCATACATTGCCCAAAAAAGAGGAAATAAAGCTTTGAAAATATCTCAATATTAAGGAAACAAATTACATGAAAATGTCTAAATAAAAACCCAAACTGGGTCAAGCTAGAAATAGAACTAATTCACAGACCACTAATGAGGCTAGAAATCTTGACAGAAAAGGTTACTCATTATAGAAGGACTAGTACTATGCTAAATAAGACCTGAGATGTCTGCTAAAAAACAATAATATTATTTTAAGTTACTGAGTTATTCGTATCTTAGAACAGTGTAAGTGAAGATATACTTAATTTACAGAACTTTGTTACTATTACTACTCTAAAGTAAACACTAAGGGCAAAAATCACCACAGAAAGGATATTACTAGAAGATTGGCTATAAAATAGTAGAAAAGAAGAGAAAAGTTAAGACAAAAGACTCTAGGGCTTAGACAACAAAAAAAGGAAGAAGAGAATACACTGAAAAAACTTTTAAAATTTTAATTACCAGGCTATTACAAAAATTGTAAAAGCCCCCAAGCAAAAATAAATCAAATTCACAACTATTTCTTGAGTTGTATCTAACAGTTACTGTCACCCAGTGTTATGTTCCCCAGGCCCCACTTTCCAGACTTCATTAGATTTTAAGAATTGAACTGACATACATTTTTGTCCAAACACAAAACAGAACTGCAAAAAACTATTCAAATGAAACGCTTGGTACTAATCAATCTAACTGGCTAATTTCTTTGAAGTACAAAACTTTCTATATAATACATATTACTGGATAGCTTCACTTCTTTTATTTTGTTATTACCAGGACAAAAATAAAGCAAAGATCATATACTAATTGGGTCAGTATAAAAACATTAAAAGCCGAAACTAAATAAAATGAAACATCATTAGCAAAAAGCATTTTTTTTATTAAGGTTTATTTCCTCAAATGACTTGCTAGGCAGTGGATATTTATTATCACATACCAGTTTAACAGCTTCCTGTGCAGCTTCCTTTCCGCAAAAGGTGATAAAGGCATACCCTCTGTTCTGCCCAGACAGTGGATCCATCATAAGACGCAGATCCCAAATGGGACCAGCCTTCTCAAAAAGGGGCACCAACTCATCCTCATATAAATCTCTTGGTATCTTACCTACAAAAACCTGAAATAAAACCTCTTATTAGAATTCCAACACAAGCATTTGATTTTACAGTCATAAATTCTAACTGCTTCTTTATCTTTTAACATGCCCAAATCTCCCAAAACAAACCAAAAATACAAACTAAAATCCCTCTTCACTTTAGCCTATTTTATATATCATTCTTCTCACTATTAAGTTTTGTGAACATATGGTTCATCCATATCTGTTCTATTTAATCAAAAGTTTTTATTTTCAACATATGTATGGGTCAGAATCGACTTGACAGCATGCACTTGATAACAACAACTATGTACTAAGAACCCTGGTGTGGCACTGTAGGATTAGCACTACACCACAAGGTCAGTTTGAACCACAGGTCAGTGGTTCACACTTACCAACCACTCCTAGGAAACCCTATACAGGGTGCTATGAGTCAAAACCGACTCAATGGCACTTAAAAACAACTATATAACCAGAAATCTTGATGTGGCACTGTAGGATAAGCACTAGACTGCCAGCCACAAGGTCAGCAGTCAAACCCACCAGTCGCTCCTCCGAAACCCTATACAGAGATGACTCCTATGAGCCAGAAGTGACTCAATGGCACGTAACAATGACAATACTATACCTTTCTTTGGAGGAAAAACTAATCACTAGAAAAGAACATCACACACAGCAAACATGAGGGAAACATTACAAGAGATGGATCAATACACTGGCTTCAACTATGAGCTCAAACACAGGCTGAAGATGGCAAAGGACCAAGCAATGTTTCATTCTGTTATACTTAAGTTCTCTATGAGTTGGTGCCAACTCAATAGCAACCAACAACATGAAGGCTATAGAGAAGTTTAATTCAGACATCAAAGGCATCACCCCAAACTAAGAATATAGGATCCTGTGCATGCAATGAGTGATATCCCTGCAGAACCATCTATCTCATAAGAACTCATTCTGAAAAGCACTTCTCATCACGCTTTTTAACTCTCTAAAATTGGCTTCTTTCTCTAATCATTAAATTGTATATCCAGATGTCACTAATAGATTTCTAATAGCCAAATTGAGGTCTTTTTTTTCTCAGTTTTTTTCTCCTTGTTCTTCCTTGCCACTTGTACAAGCATTAACACAGGTGGTACCTTCTGGAAACTTCTCTTTAGTTTAACTCAGAACATTTCACTAAATTGGTCTTACCTTTAATTCTTTTATATGCTCTGTATGATAGTTCTTTTACCCACCTAATAATCTGGGAGCTACCCAGAGGTATGGCTCTATTTCCTAGTCTTCATTCTATTCTCACCTTTTAAGATCACCTCCATTTTAAAAGCCTATAATTATATAGCCATCTCTCAGATCTACAAGGAGCCCTGGTGACACTGTGGTGATCTATAATCTACATCCCAAGAACTAAATCTGTATTCCAGCTGCCTATTAACCATGTTTTCTTGGTTCTCCTGACTGTACCTAAAGTCATCAAAAAGTCCTGTGATGCCAATTTTTGTTTCTTAAATATGTATATATAAAAAAGGATGACTATATTATCAGAATAATGCTAAGAATAATTTTATCAACTCAAGGACAAATCACAGGTAATTCGTTTTCTTTAAGTTATGCTTCCTAAATATTCTGTGATAAAATGTTACTTTTTTTAATAACATTTACTTTTTATCAAAAAACAAAATGACTAAAGCCATTCTTGTCAACTAGTTTCTAGGATTTTGCCCATTTCTCTTTGGAAAAATAAAATTTCTGCTATATCTCCTTTTCCAAGAAGACCAAATAAATACTACGCCTATGAACACAAACAATCTAAGGCATTTGCAAGCCACCTCAATTCAAATGCAATTAACTTTTTAAGTATAAACTTGAGGTTGCTCCACTGCATAATACTAAGCCTATACAAACAAATGCCTCCCTGTCACTCATAGAATTTGTCCATATCTTTCATGAGACTATCACATATACCATAGACTCATGTGTCATGTACTTTTCTAGGTTCCAAAGATTCAATGAACACCGTTAAGGCCTAGGCCTTCATGAGTTTATAGTCTACTGACAGACTTATACACACAAGGAAAAAATTTTAAAAAACACAACACAAGTGGAGAGTGAAGCGTCCAGCTGATAAGAAGAGAGGGCATATGCACAGGAACACCCACACTTGCAGATAATACCCACTTGGCCTGGCTTCAATGACTGGATGATCAGAGCTCAACCAGAAGAAAGAAGAGGAAAAAAAAAAAAAGAGTAATCTGATGCAATTTGATGAACTTGACCTACACCTATGGATGCAGTATTCAAAAGAGGGAACAAATCCTTACAGCAAGAATCATTCCCACCCTCTCCACACACAGAGTAGACAGGGATGGCCAACTTGGACATTGAAAGGCAAGAAGTGACTGGCTTACAAGCTTTCAAGAGGGAACCTAGATCCAGAGGGCCTGGAGGAAGGTAGAATCTTCAGTGAGTAGCATCCAATCTGTCTAGTTGGGGCTGATGAAATGAAATTCTATGGGTCTCTTGTGATACAATAGTGAATAATTGTTATCAGGACTGATTGTGAGAGTTGGAAATGTAAAGGTAGATGTTTTATATTAAGGAGGGGAGTGACTAACTTTCCAGTCTAGGACCATCAATGGAGAAAAGCAGAGAGCGGGACCCTACCCAGAGAAGCAGTGATGTCCGAGATGTAGGCAGAGACAATTACATGGAGAGATGGAGCAGCTGGGGACTTGACTGTGTGCTGAAGACCGGGGGTGGGAGTGAGTGGGGGGGTAGAGGGGTGAGGGGGTGGGCACGTTTGCAGGGTATATCCTTTGGTTGGTTGATGATGCATGGAGGGGATTGTAACTATGGCAAGGAAAAGAATACAACAGAATGAATGTAAAACTAATGTTCTCCCATGTAAACTATCACATAATTCACAATAAAACAAAACAAAACAAAAACAGAAATTAGAGTATGATTTCAAGAGGTGTTAAATTCTAGAAAGAAAAACAAAAGCAGGGAAAGGGAGTTCTGATGAGGAAGGGATTACATTTTAACTACAACGGTCTCCCTGAAGAGGTTAAATTTGAGAAGAGAAAATGCAGTAAAAATCAGAAGAGCAAAGGGAACAAGTATAAAAGAGTGAGAGATGGCCTTTGATATATCTGATGGAAGAACAAACAGGCCAGTGACTGGAGTAGACGGTTCACAGGAGACACTGATATGTAGAATTTAAAGACCAGATTGTTAGATTATGGTTATGAGTTTGATTTTGTTGTGGAAAGACACTAGAGGATATTGAGCATACAAGTGACGACCAGTTGTGATTTCTGTTCTACAAGGACCATTCTGGCAGCTGAATGAAGAATAGACTGTATGAGAGAAATGAGCTGACCAGTCAACTTAACAAGGTAATCTAGACAAAATATGATGGTGGCTTGCTATAGGGTGACAGCTATAAAAGTGGGGAGAAAGTAAGAAATAATAATTAGTTTAAGGTGATGTTGGATTCAAATCTACTTTTTATTTATCTTGAGCAAGTTTCTTAATCAGTAAGACTCAATTTCCTCATCTGGAAATATTAACAGCAAGAGAGTTCAATCTCCATGTGAGTAGAGAGCTCATGTCTTATTCCTCATTCTATTGCCAGCATTGAACACAGTGCCTGGGACATAACAGTTGTTTATCTCTGAATGAATGTTATGAACAAATGGATAAGCATCTACCTCATACTGTTAATTTGTGCACTAGATCCCATTCCTTCTCTCCTATTCAAGAATACTTGTTCTAACAACAACTCTACTATATCCCCTATTTTCCCCTTTATACTAGGTCATTCCCATCAGCTGTATACATATTATAATTTCTCTCCTCAAACTTAAACTAAAACAAAAATATACCTTGCCTTACCACCTCTTCCAGCTGTTGTTCCATTTCCTCTACTCTTTGTAGCAAAACTACTATAAAGAGCAATACAGACTTGCTTGATGTTTCAAATTCCTCTCTTATCATTACTTGAATCTTCCAAATCTGGCTTTGTCAGTAACTAAAAACTTCCATGTTGTCACTCCAAGAGTCAATTCTCAGTCCTCCTCTTACTTGGAAAGTTTGACACCTCTTTCTGTGAAAATATTTTGCACTTGACTTCTAGGACACCACACTCCTGGTTTTTCTCCCACCTCACTGGCTGCTTCTTTTTAGTCTCCTTTGCTGGTTCTTCATTATCTTTCTAACCTCTAAAATGAGATTTGCAAGGCTGATTTCAGACTTTACTCTATTTTGGTGTCCACATACAAATTTATGGTTTCTAAATATCATCTAGATAGATAGTGACACCTCCCACACCTGATGAATTCTGAACTCTCCCCCTGAATTCCAGGCTCATATAGCAACTACTTACTCAACAGCTTCACTTGGATATTTAAGAGACATACACCTAACTCAAGTTATGTCCAGAACTGAATTACTGTTTTTCAACCATGCTCAGTTGCTATTCCACCCTCCCATCTGTTCAAGTAATTCTTGACCCTATCTCTCTTATCCCTGCTATTGAATCCAGCAATGAAGAATATTACATCTGCCTTTAAGACATCCAGACTCTGACAATCTCTTATCAGCTTCTACTATACAACTCTATATTATCAACCCTGTAAGTGAGTACTCAGGGGTAGCACTAAAAGAAATGTAAGATGTACCAAGACCAGAATTACACAAAAATAACCGGTGTTCATTTTAAATGTATTTTTGGGCATGGTTAAAAAGCTCTCTGGTATAGTCTGATGACAGTAAAATTAAATTTGAGTATACTTGTATTGAAAGGAGTTCTGGTAACGTAGTGGTTACGAATTGGACTGCTAACCTCAGGGTCAGCAGTTCGAAACTACCAGCTGCTCCCGTAAAGATTTACAGTCTCAGAAACCTGTACAGGGTCGCTATGAGTAGTAACGAACGCCACGGCACAAAACCATCACCACATTTGTATTAAGTATTTTAAAATGGTTCTGGGAAATAAGTTCTGTTTTATATTGCGTCTATTAACACACAATGCAACAGACGCTTTAACTATTACAATTTTCACCATCTGTATTTTTCCCTATCTATTACAGACACATATAAAGCAAAGAAAGAGAACACACAATGGCACAATGAAAAGATATATCGAACATACTACTTATATGACGTGTGTGTATATTTTCCAAACCAGATAGGATGCCTCATTATAAACAAACCTGAAATGAAAAATTTTTATTTTCAAGTAAGGTAAATTCAAAGATCACCTAATCATTTTATACAAAGAATTCATAAGTGCAAGCTCCTTGTACTTTAAAATATTATTTGAATGCTAAAAGCCCCACTTAAAGGTCTTCCATAAGAATACTGACTTTTACTCTGTAAAAAATATCCATACGCTATAAGAAACATCAACAAATCTGTGATTAATAATGATAATATGATCAATAATGATCATAATCATTGAGGCCCATGAGGAAAAGTTCATGTGTCAAAAATACTTGGCTATATAAGAAACCAGAGATGACTTCATTTTAAGAACAATTTAACTCAGGACTTAAAAGAATTTAAGAAGGCTAAAAAGAAACTGTTGTTGTTATTAAGTACCATGGAGTCAATTCTGAATCCTAGTGACCCTGGCACAGGGTTTCTGAGGCTGTAAATCTTTAAGGGAGTAGAACGCCTCATCTTTCTCCCATGGAACCGCTGGTAGTTTCGAACTGCTGACCTTGAGGTTGGCGGCCTGCCTCTAACCACTACGCTACCAGAGCTCCTTTAAAGAGAAACTATACTGTACTCAATGCAAATTAATGAGCATCATCTTTTTTACTTTTAAGTTTTTAAGCTACTTTTTACATAACTAAAATGAAATAAATATTTTCCTTTTAACTTGTTGGACTTTGAGTCATTCTAGTTCTAGGTAAACATCATTCATATGCATGTAACCATCCGCCTCCAGAATTAAATGAATCTAGGAGCCCTGGTTTAGTGCTGTAGGATAAGCACTAGACTGCTAACCTAGAGGGTGACAGTTCAAACCCACTCATCACTCTTCAGAAAACCTATACAGCAGGGTCACTCTTAGTCAGAACTGACTCGATGGCACTTAACAAACAGCAACATTGAACACCATAACAATTCATTTCTTACTCACTAAATAGGCATTAAGACTTGAAAAAAGGCTTGGTTACCTATTAACCATCCACTGAAATTTTTAAATAAAATTTGCTATTTCACAAACTATCAGTTTATGTTATAGATAATTTAATTCAAATACTACAAAGTCATAAACTTTTAAGTCTTTTAAAAACACTGGTTCTGTAATACTCTCATTAGTTTATAAACCAAATAATTACATCTCAATCTATTGTTGTTGTTGTTACATGCCGTGGAGTTGGTTACGACTCATAGAGACCCTGTACAGGATTTTTGAGCCTGTAATCTTTGCAGGTGCAGAAAGCCTCATCTTTCTCCCGTGGAACAGCTGGTAGTTTCGAACTGCTGACCTAGCGGTTCGCAGCCCGATTCATAACCACTATGCTACCAGAGCTCCTTATCTCAATCTATTATTTTCTTTTAATCTATTATTTCCTTGTAATTCCTCCATAGAACAAAAGTGTTATATAGCCATGCCTACCATGATTCCCAATTTCTTCAGTCTGAAATTGATCAAACATACAATCAAGAAGTAGTGATCATTAGTGGTGACTAGATTGCAAAAGTTGGAAACAAAGAGAAAGGACCAGGAGTTGGAAAATATGGCCTTAGTTATAGAACAATTCTGGAGACAGAATTTTGCAAGACCAATGACATCTTCACTGCAAATACTTTTAAACAACATAAAAGACGACTATACACATGGAGCTCATTACACGGAATACACAATCAAAATTGACTACATCTGTGGAAAGATATGGTATAAAAGTTCCTACCATCAGCCAAAACAAGGCCAGGGGCACACTGTGAAACAGACCATCAATTCTCATATGCAAGTTCAGGCTGAAGCTGAAGAAAATTAAAACAAGTCCATGAGAGCCAAAATATGACCTTGAATATACGCTACCTGAATTTATAAATTATCTGAAGAACAGATGTGATGCATTAGACACTTAAGACAGAAAACAAGAAGAGTTGTGGAATGATATCAAGAGCATCATACAGGAAGAAAGGAAAGTCAGTAAGACAAAAAAGAAAAAGACCAAAATGGATGTCAGAAGAAACTCTGAAACTTGCTCTCCAGTGTAGAGATACTAAAGTCAATGGAGGAAATGAGGAAGTACAAGAGCTGAACAGAAAATTTCAAAGGTCAGCTCGAGAAGACAAAGTCAAATATTGTAACGAAATGTGCAAAAACCTGGAGTTAGAAAGCTAAAAGAGATGAACATACTCAGCATTTTTCAAGCTGAGGGAACTGAAGAAAAGATTCAAGCCTCGACTTGCTGTATTGAAGGATTCTATGAGTAAAATATTAAATGATGAAGAAAGCATCAAAGGAGATGGAAGGCATATACAGAATCACTGTAATAAAAAGAAATGGGTCAGGCCCGTCCTAGACTTCCTCAGTCCCCTAAAGGAGCTACTCCTGCCTTTTCCCCGCCCCCTCCCCAGCCACCCCACCCTCCCTTAAACCTGGAGCCAAGCGCACTGGTAGGTGTGTGCCAGGGGCGTGAGAAAGGTGCAGCTGCAGTTATTGGCACTGCTGGAAGAGCGCGGGCTCCATGGGCACTATGAGACCCGAGGCGGCGGAGGGAGCCCAAGAGACGCACGGACACCGATGCCACTGCCTGGTGGATGGTCCCGGAAGGCCACTGCCACGTGTGGGCTCAAGAACTCCACACCTTGGCGACCTTAGAGCCTCACATCTGGAGATGCTGGACAGATGAGAACTGGAAGACAGCTTGAGCCTGGGGGTGACCAATAAACTTTTGGATCGAAGGGGGCCTTTGGGTTTTAGCATCCTGTAAGACTTTATTTACCCATTTCAAAGTGCCAAGAATATCTGCAGAGTTCCGGGGAAAAAGTGCTGGCCAGTTTCCCAGTGCAAGCCACCATTCACTTCTACTATGATGGGTCTGATTCAGACGATGAAGGAGGGGAAGAGATGGAGTCCTCTGTACTTCATTGCCTTGAGGCAGAAGACCCTGTGGGAAGTGGTCCGGGGGGGGAAGTGCAGGGAGCTTTTGATGCACCAAGAAGAGAGATGCCAAGGGAGCTGAGTCCTCCATGGGAAAGATCTGCTCTTCCTTGGTGACACTTCAGGGAAAGACGCATCCTCCTGACCAAAATAAATCATTAATGGTGTCTTTCTCCCAAGCCTGTTCTGCTCTGGGACCCAGCTCCACATGTCCTCTTGGGAACAGCCCAGCCAAGACCCTTTGAACGTTCTGCTGGGTTGATGGGGTGGTCAGTGTCCCACTTTTAAGTAAAAGAACCCAGCATTTACTTTTCTTTCTCCTTTTGACTGTTCTTTAGAACAAAGAGGTTTGTGTCAACATGGATTATAATTAGGGTCAGCTTTCACAGCACATTCAGAACTGATGCTCAGACGATAAAATTATAAATAATTTCTACATATATTAACTACGTGAGTAAGCGATTGGCTGCTGGCCAAAGGGTCAGTGGTTTGAACTCACCAACCATTCCTTGGAGGTCTACTCTCATCAAGATTTCAGCCTAGGAAAAACCCAATGAGGCAGTTCTACTCTGTAACATATGGGGTCACCTTGAGTAGGAATTGACCCAACAGCAACAGGTGTAGAACTGTACCTCTCATTTAATCTAAGCTGAACTCATTCTTCAGTTATTCTTACTTTTGTACAAATGATTTAGATATTACCCAAGGGTTGATGGGGCCCATGAATGGCATTCTGAGGAAAAGAAATTATGGGGGGTGGGGATGGCATGGTGGGAGTTTCTGAACCGTTTTCTGAACCGTTTCTACTGTAAGAGTAATAAAAATAAAAATATATGGATTTCTAGGGTGCAGTTCCCAATAAAAATGTGTATGCTCATTGTATAAGGGCCTCATGTGTGTAGATATAGAGCAAGGAGAAAATGAACACTGCATAGTTGGTGACTGCTTGGGGCTTGCTACTTGAGTAGAATAAAACTTGTTTTCCATTAAAGTGCCTAATGTAAAAATATTTTTAGTTTTTATACTTTAAAAACTAAATGTGTATATTTCTCAAAGTTTTCTGAATTAACTCTCTTACATATGACAGCCTTTTGTACATAGTTTCTACTTGAAATAAATATTTTTAAAGAAAAAAAGAAATGGTAAGGCTTGATGGCAGCTAGGGTAGAGGTGCAGTGAAGTTTGCCGTCAGCAATAACACAGAATACCAGACAAAGCATATCCAGGGCAAAGTTCCAAAACTCGGAGCTATAGAGATAGGAATATTTTAAAGGTTTGAAGGTTTATAGCTTGTGGAGTATGGAGCTGAAGTAAAAAATCGTGTACTTTTGAATCTGCTGGGCCAGGCTCGGAGGTCCGAGCCGACATCCTGGGCGAGACCAAGCGGCAAGACTTAACAGGGGGAGCAGAAACACCACAGAAAAATGCCGCGGGAACCTTGGGACAAAGGTAGACAATATACCTTGTCAGTTTTGCTTTTATTTTTTTCTTTGGTATCTGGTAATTGGCGCACCCACTGTTTGCCCACCTCCATTCTGGTGGGTTCTTCTGCCACGCATGCGCAAAGATACTCAGCCCAAGCGGAGGCTCTGAACTTTTATTATGTTTCTTTTTTGTTCTGTTTTTTATCACGGGAAAGAGGAGAGGGCTGAAGGGAGGCAAAGAGAGTTTAAAGACAAAACAGGCCAAAGGCTGAATTGGAGCCTGAAGTATAGCATAACAACCAACATTGGCAACTTGGAATCTCTCGGGCAGCTTTGAAGGCAGAAACTTGAAAAGAGGACATTAAACTCATACTCATATTAAGCTACAGATTTTTGTTTTTTTCTCCTTCTGTTTCTTCTCTCCCTCCTCTCCCTTTTCTGTGATTAGAGACTGCAGTATTCAGTCTGGTTTATGTTGGTGCTGCTTTTTAGTTTAATTTTTTTTTTCTTTCTCTCATTTTTACCCCCACTGGTGTTGTTTTGTGCCCCCCCCCGCACCTTTGGAGGACTCTTTGTCTCTCTATATTACACAAGAAAAGTCAACAACTGCTGCCATATAGCCAAGTTACAATCACACTCTATAAAACACCAAAAGCCAGGCAAGAACTAATACCAACTGCCACATACCAGGGAAACAGCCACCATCTGTGAGTTACTCTGAGTTAAGCAATAAGAAGAGTGAAAAAGGGAAGCCCACATCCTGATCACATCTTCCTGGAAGCAATCAGAAAGCATAAAAAATTACCAATAAGAAATGGTCAATGTTCATTCATTTCAAGTGGTAGCATATGATCAAGGGCCAATGATCCTGAAGTAAAAAGTCTAAGGCGCACTGAAGGCATTGGCAAAGAACAAGGCACCAAGAATAGATGGACTACAAACTAAAATCTTTCAACAGACTGATGCAGCACTAGAGGTACTCACTCATCTATGCCAAGAGAGTTGGAAGACAATTACCTGGCCAACTGACCGGAGGAGATCTGTATTTGTGCCCATTCCAAACAGAGGAGACCCAATAGAAAGCAGAAATCATCAGACAATATCATTGATATCCCATGCGAGTCAAGTTTTACTGAAGATAATACAAAAACAGCTGCAACAGTACACTGACAGAGACCTGCCAGAGGTTCAAGCTGGAGTCATACAAGGACATGGAACAAGGAATATTACTGCTGTTGTCAGATGAATCTTGGCTGAAAGCAGAGAATATCAGAAAGGTTTTTATCTGTGCTTTATTGACTATACAAAGCCTTTCCATTGTGTGGATCATGACAAGCTATGAAGAAAAACATGGCATCAGAGTTGGAGGAAGACTCATTAAAAACCTGTGATATGTAGATGATACAACCTCACTTGCTGAAAATAAAAAATAAAATACTTACTGATGAAGATTAAAGACCACAGCATTCGGTATGTATTGCATCTCAACATAAAGAAAACAAAAATCCTCACCACTGGACCAATAAACATCCATGTAAACGGAGAAAAGATTGAAGCTGTCAAGGATCTCATTTTGCTTGGATCAACCATCAACATTCATAGAAGTAGCAGTCAAGAAATCCAATGACGTATTTATTGCATTAGGCAAACCTGTTGCACAAGACCTCTTTAAAGTGCTGGAGAGCAAAGATGTTAGTTTGACGACTAAAGTGCGCCTGCCCAAGCCATAGTCTTTTCAACCTCATATGCATGCGAAAGTTGGACAGTGAACAAGGAAGACTATAGAAGAACTGATGCATTTGAGTTACGGCGTTGGCGGAGAATATTGAAAGTACCATGAACTGCTAAAAGATCAAACAGATCTGTCTTGGAAGAAGTGCTCTTTAGAAGCCAAGATGGTCAGCCTTCATCTCTCATACTCTGGCCATATCATCAGGAGGGACCAGTCCCTAGAGAAGGATATCATGTTTGGTAAAGTGGAGGGTGGGAGAAAAAGAGGAAGACCCTCACTGAGATGCACTGGCACAGTGGCAGCAGCAACGTGCTTGGGCGTATCAACGATTGTTAGGTTGGCACAGGACAGAGCAGTGTTTTGTTCTGTTGTGCATACGGTCACTACGAGTCGGTACTGACTCAATGGTGCTTAACAACAGCAACCACGGACATTACACTTACATTAACAGAAACAACTACAGCAAAACAGAACTTGCACTTTAAACCAAAATTATCCCCTAAATCTTCTTAAAACCAAATAATCATCTGGTTGAACTGGTGGTGGTAGTGTGCTGACTCAGGATTGCTATGAGTCGGTAGTATTCCGACTCATAGCAAGCCTGATACAGGGTTTCTGAGGCTGTACATTTTCACAGGAGTAGGGAGCCTCACCTTTCTCCTGCAAAAAAAAATCTCGTGGTAGATTCTGTTGACCTTTCTTTCGGTTAGCAGCCCAACACGCAACTACTACTCTACCAGGCTCCTTTAGTAAAGAATATGTTAAGAACTAGCTCTATGCGATCAAATTGGTAACAACAACTCAAGGGTTACAGAGGAAGAGTATGCGGCAGTGAATTTATGTTAAGAGGTAGAACAATTAGGAAAAGGTAGGTAAGAGTGGTTCCACAATGGAATCAATGTCGCTAAGTTATATATACATAAACTGTTGAATTGGTGTTTACTATGCTGTGTATAGTAGTGACATAGTAGTTAAGTGCTCAGTTGCTAACCAAAAAAAGGGTCAGTGGGTTGAACCTTCCAGCTGCTCTGCAAAAGGAAGATGTGTGCCAGTAGGCTTAATTAAAGATAGCTATTGTTAAGTGCCATGAGTCAGTTCTGACTCAAGCTGTTGTTGTTAAATGCCGTCGAGTCAGTTCAGACTTATAGTGACCCTGTATAACACTGTATAGGGTTTCCAAGGACTGGCTTTGAGGCTGAACCACCAGCCTTGTGATTCAAATGACCTTGCTATCCAGTGCTTATCCTACAGCATTACACCAGGACTCCATTCTGACTCACAGCCATCCTGTAATAAGGTTTCCCAGGTGCCTTGGAAGCCCTATGAAGCATTTCTACTCAGTCCTATAAGTTTACTATGCATCAGAATCAACTCAATGACAATGGGGATTTTATTCTTATAAATTTATCACTTCAGGACATTTAGCAGTAATATTTGTTAATGGGTGTTTGTTTATTAATAAAAGAGTTAATTTATAGAAAATTTTACCCAAAGAAACCTCAAAGTCTTCAGAACTTAATTTTAATACTGCCACAGTCACAGGCACTGACCCTGAGTTCAAAACAGCCTTTAATGACTGTAAAAAAAAAGAAAAAAACCACAGGAGAACAAAAACCAAAAAGCTAATATTAAAAAATGACAATTAAAATCAATTTATTTATTATCTAGTACAATGAAAACCTAAGTTTTCAAAACTTTAAATTTCAGCAAGTGTAGGCCAGATACCATAAAATATAGCTTTATAGGAAGAATCAAAAAACTTTATGCTGGGATTTGTTATAACAAATTGCTTGGTAAGAGTGACTTAGGATGATTATCATTATAGAAATTGTGCTGTATCCCTCTGCTTTATGTAATAATATCTAATACATAATTTAGGAAAATGTATCTTTCTCTTTAAGAGGCAATGCAATGAGAGAACATACAAACTTTACAATTAGCATATATGTTTTTAAGTTTATCCAATTGCTTAAATATCTCTAGTGAAATCTTTATAGTACTAGAAAAATCATAAATTCTTTATATGAAAATAAAACAAGTCCCCACTAATGATTTCATTAATGAAACTACTTTAACAGACTAAGGGAAGTTGACTTTTACTATATATGTAATAGATATTGTCAGTTGCCAAGGAGACTCCTAATTGATAGCAACCCCAGTCGTGCCACATAAAAACTCTACATAGAGTTTTCAAGGCTGTAATCCTTCAGAAGCAGACTTCCAAGTTGCCTCCAGTGAGTTGAAACCTCCAACCTTCTGGCTAGATATTGAGCACTTAACCATTTGTACTACTCAGGGGCTCCTAAGAGATGAGATAGATACAACCAACTAATTTCACACCAGACTCTGTATTGTCTATTTAAAGAATTCAAAAATACAGGCTTAATTCTCATCCCCAAGTTTTGCAATAAATGGGGAAACAAGACTAAGATTAATGCAAAATTAACAAGGGCATCACATGTTAAAGGTAAGCAACTTATCACTGATTTTCAAATTATTCTGTCTTGGAGGTGTGTTTCAGGAACTGCCTCGAAAATCAAAAGTGCAATTCCATTTTTATCTGTTCATTTTATATGTGGGGGTTATTATTATTTTTTTTAATCCTGAGGCTAAAAATAAAAATTTGAAACCATTAGAAAAAAAATCACATATTATAAAAATTACGGAAGCTGAACAATTTTTTGTATTGTTTAAGAACTAAATGAACTGTTGATTAGAAAGGCTTCACAACAGATATAGGACATCGGAGTTGAAGGATGTAGGGAGAGGTTAAAAAGGAGACAAGTGAAACAAGATAGAAATATTACTCACTTATAAATCAAGTTTCATTAATTATATTTGTTAATGCAAAGATTCTAGATGGCTTACCGTCCCAATTACAATTCTATCAATAATTGTTGCTGCTGTTAGATGCTATCGAGTCAGTTCTGACCCACAGCAACCCTGAATAGGGTTTCCGAGGAGCATCTGGTAAGCGTGAACCTCTGACTTTGCAGTTCAATCCGACTTTGCAGTCCTGGAGTGGTGCTGTGGGGTTATGCACTGGACTACAAAGTCGTTTGAACCGCAAGATAGGCATTCAAGCTCATCAGCTACAGGGTCACTATGAGTCAGAACCAACTTATCAGCACTTATTTAGAATCCTGCTGTGACAATGCAGGATAACGCACTGGATCATAAGGTCAGTTTGACCTGCAATGTCAGCGGTTCAAACCCACCAGTCGCTCCTTGGCAACTCTATACAGAGTCGCTATGAGTCAGAATCAATTTGACAGGATGATCCATAATTAGACAGTATTAAAAATTTTATTTTAAGTTTTAAAACTCAAAATAATAGACACTTAGCTAGTTCATGTACCATGAAAAATAAAATGCTTAAGAGTCCCTTTTAATAACAATATTTTTAAAAAAGAATGTTGAGTGCAATAATGTTAAAAAGAAATTAAGCAAAAAAAACTAATATAAATTCTACCTACAGAGAGAACATAAAACTAGGATTAGTTATGATATAGATCTAAAGTTATGCTAATGGTGACAACTTAGTTTATTCATTCACAAACTAAAAATAATACTCTATGGTTTTGGTTACCGTTAGCAGTCAATCTCATAATCCACTACACATCACCAGAGCTCCTAAAAGCTACATGGTGGTGGTGGTTGTTTGCCAGGGTATCAGTTCTAACGCATAGCAACCCTGTATAAGGTTTCCAAGGAGTGGCTGATGGGTTTGAACTGCAAACCTTGTAGTTCTACAGCACCACACTAGGACCCCTTGGTTGATGTTTTAAAGTGCTGTCAAATCAGTTCTGACTCATAGCAACCTTGTATAAGGTTTCCAAGGGGCAGTGGGTGGGTTTGAACCACCAACATTGTGGTTAAACAGTACAGTGCATATCCTACAGTGCCACATCAGGACTTTCTAATACCACATAAATATTTAACTGGCAACATCATCTAGGGATGCTACCCTATATTAGTTTGTTTAGAAGGAAGTTCTATAAAATTACCATTCAGTGCAGTTTGTTGTTGTTGTTAAGTGCCTTCGAGTCGATTCTGACCCATAGCGACCCTATATAGGGTTTTCCAAGGAGTAGCTAGTGAGTTTGAACCACCAACCTTGCAGTTCAAGCAACTGCAGTCTGACGCATTAGCTCACAGTGCCACACCAGGACTCCTCAGTGTGTTTTAGATATCCATATAATAAGCACTGGATTGCGAACCACAAAGTCCATGGTTTGGAGCCTGCGAGCTGCTTCATGATAGAAAGATGAGGCTTTCTACTCCTGTGAAGATTTAAAGCCTCAGAAACCCTATGCAGGGTTTCTATGAGTCAAAACTGACTTGTCAGCACTTAACTATTTCAGCATTTAAAGAAAAAGATTACAGTTAACTGTTCATCAAATACTGGTGCCTAGCATTTGCTAGGAACTGAAGACGGGACAGTGGAGACACTAAACAAGGAAAGGTTCCTGCTGTTAACAACTTGTATTTTGGTCCATGTTGTTGTTAGGTGCCATTAAGTTCACTTTCAATGTACTGCAACTCCATGTGACAGAGCAGAATTGAACTATATGGTTTCCTAACCTTTATCTGTACAGTAGATGGCCAGACCGTTCTGCCAAAGAGCAGGTGGGTGGGTTTGAACCACCAACCTTTTGGTTAGCAGCCATTAGTAGCTTAGTCTTATTCTGGCATACAGTTTTCTAGGTAAACGATGTGAAGAGGCTAGCATAAAGGTATATAGAGAAATCTTTATATAGGAAGAGATGAAGGAGGAGTTGCATCTTTGCTGAAGTACAGACCAATATACTCAACCAGTTATGTGATTCCACATCCATCTCTGTGCAACCCACTCCCACCGATGGGTATCCAAAATAATAACAATAGCTACAGTTTGAAAGGAATCTAGTATTTTTCCTATCCTGCGAAAGGAGAGTTCACAAACTAAAAGAATATTGGCAAAAAGCTGAAGAACACTTACCTCTGTTCCAATTCCAGGTTGCACCCCAGAGTATACACTATCTGGAGGAGGACCACCATACTTTCGCTGTCCTGTGGTTACATCCAGAGTATAGCCAGTTCTCTCAAGCAAGGCCTAGAGATAATTACATCTGATTATAATGGAATATTAAATCACACACACACATATTATCAGTATAGTATTACTCTTTTCCTAACGGTACCTTAATATTTTAGTATTTTAGAGTTAGGTGAAAAGATTCAGATTAACACTAGTTCCTCTACTTTATTTTGACTGCTCCTTTCCATATATTTAATTTATAGTTAATAGAAAACAAAATCTTTCAGCACCCACCACTTTTTGGTTATAGCAAGAACTGAAAAACAGGCAAAGATTATTCCAAGTTCTACATAAACTAACCCTACAACTACCTATTCCTAATTATACACCAAAGTATTTCTCATTTTGCATCCCTTCTACGTCAATTCTGTGGGACAGTTCTAGTGTCCACTAAGGTCAACTATAAGTTAGAATCGATCTGAAAGCAACAAGTTTGATTTGGGTTCTACTTCAATTAGGAGCTCCAGAGGCACAATGATTAAGCACTCAGCAGCTCACCTAAAGTCAGTGGTTCAAACCCATCAGCAGCTGCACAAGAGACAAGACCTGGCATTCTGCTCCTGTGAAATGCATAGCTTAAGAAGCCCCAGGTCTACAGGGTCATAAGGTCACCATGAATTGGAATTAACTGGTCAGCACACAATACCTACTTCAATTAGATCTCTCTCCTTACTTATCCTCTTTGTTGTTGTTAAGTGCCATGGAGTCGGTTCCAACTCATAGTGACCCTGTATAGGGTTTCCGAAGAGTAGCTGTTGAGTTTGAACTACCAACTTTGCATATTAAACTGACCTTGAGGTCCAGTGCTTATCACAGCGCCACACCAGGACTCCACTTATCCTCTTTACATACCACTATTTCCATCAGTGATTCTTTTCAGATAAAATGTTCCTTCAAAATCAAAACTCTTTCAAGCATTTTTCACCATTTACTGTTACACACCCATGTCTTCCTACTCTTTATATTTCTACTATAGTTGAGGTTTCATAATTTAACCTGGTTGAGCCTGTTTCATCCTCCTACTATACCGTAAGTTCTTTAAGAATCGAACAATTTTTCACATAGTACAAATTTGATGTATTTGGTAATTAGCAAATAAGCACACATGGATTTCAAAAAATAAATAAAATCTTTTGTTTTCTAATTATCAACTTCCCTCACAACATTAACATTGGGCATTATTTAAAAAAAAAAAAAAAAAATCACAAAATAAAAGACATAATGTCCTTGCACTCAGGGAGTCTGTACTATAATTGAAGCAACATTTCTATTCCTGAAAGGCCTACAGAACAAAAAACAAAATCTAGTAATAGAAAATAAAGACATGCAGTTTACCTAGGAAAGGAAGTACTTTGTAGCTGAGATGTTTTTAAACTGTACAATGTCAGGGGCAACAAGAAATTTTAGGAACCATCAAGTTCAGCAGTTTTCAAAAATGCATTTGGAGGAACCCTGGAATTCCACAGGGATACCTTAAGTTCCTCGTTCTATTACCTTTGACACAAACAGAGCTACTCCTACTTTTAAACAGAAATATGTGTGTGTGTGTGTGTATGTGTATATATATATATATGTATATGTATATGTATGTATATGCACATATATGGAGTCCTGGTATAGCTCTGTGGTTTAATGTGCCAGACTGCAAAGCCCTTTGAACTGTAAAGTCGGCAGTTCAAGTTTACCAGCTGCTCCTCGGAAACCCTATACAGGGTCACTATGGGTCAGGACCGACTTAACGGCACATCACAACAACATGTGTATATATATATATATATATATACACACACACATACATATTGCTGTTGTTAAGTGCCATCGAGTTAATTCCAACTCATAGCAATCCTGTATAGGGTTTCCACAGAGTAGCTGATGAGTTTGAATCGTAAACCTTGCAGTTCAAACTGCATGTGTGTGTGTATACACACATACACATTACAGAGGAGCTCTGGTAGAGTAGTGGTTATGAGTCTGGCTGCTAACCTCAAGGTCAGCAATTCAAAATTACCAGTTGTTCAGCGGGAGAAAAATGAGGCTTTCTGCTCCCGTAAAAATTTACAGCTTCAGAAACCCTATTCAGGGTCACGACTGAAACCGACTCCACAGCACACCACCACCACCACACGATACAAAGTTTACATATTACACTTAACTACAACAAAAGTGGTTGTATCTTTTTTTTTTTTAAACTTTAGGAATGGAACCCTTCCTTCAAATGAATTCTTACATGGAGACCCATTATATAGCTTTATTTAATATTTGTATATGTCATAAATACACAGACTACAGTAATTTAAGACTTTAATTTGAAACTTTTATTTAATGTCTCCAGTAGAACCGTCGACCTTGTGATTCCCAGTCCAGTGCTTATCCTAGAGTCATAGCACTCCAGAGACATTTGGGTGGTAGTGATTGTGTGTTGTTGAGTCGGCTCCTATTCACAGCAACCCTGAATAGGTTTTCCAAGGCTATAAATCTTTATGGAAGCAGAAAGCCTCATCTTTCTCCTGTAAAGTGGCTGGTGGATTCAAACTGCTGACCTTGCAGTTAGCACCCTAACCATAACCCACTACATCGTAGTTTATATTTTAGGTAGGAATTATAACTTTCAGTTTCTGACTTACAAATAGGCTATATTGAGTTTCTTTGTACCTCTATCTCTCATCTGAAAAACAGCAAAACTCCTTTCTTATAAAACTTGAAAATAATTAAATATGTGAAAATTCAGTCCATACATGGACTAGTTAGTTAACAATATCTACTTCACAAAGGAATTACGTTCACTCATGCTTCACTAAAAGCCTACATCCAGTTTTCAAACAGTATTATCTAGAAAATAGTAGTAACAGTAACAATGGGCTCATATTATATTGTTCTTACTACATTCCAGGCACTATTCTAAGTTTTATTTATGCTAATTTAGTCCTCTAAATAATTCATGAGTTCACACTAGCCTTACTTTACAAATAAAGAAAATTAGAACAGGGTGAATGAAAACTTTAAAGAACAGTTATAACTAATGACAGTTCTTGACCAAAAGAAAGCAAGAATAGAAAGAAAGTAAACCAATAGATGTTTCCATTACATTATCCAACTTAAGGTTTACCTTGATCTTTGCTTCATCAGGGCCCTTTGTGGACTCTTGAACCTTGCTCCCCTGTTTCTCCCTTTGCCTATAGGTCTTCATAACTCCACATAAAAATGCACTTTTGTTCTAGAACAGGCAAGTAATTCAAAGAAGAAGAATCACCAAAAATCGCGGAATAGTTAAATACATAATTAAGTTTAGATTTCAGAAGAAAATTTACTTGTTTTAAATTTTAAATACTTTGTCTATTGAACAAATAATTGCTAAGCAGTTACTATATGCCAGATACTGGAGGAGACTGTAGTGAACAACAGTTAAGCCTCAGGAAGCTTACCTTCTCTACATTGGGAAAACAGTCTTCCACTTATTGAGATGTAACTGGATCTGGGCTATCTTCGTCAGATACTCTAAAGCTATTCTTTCTACCTATATTAATTATTTCTCTCCACAATAACACAGAACCAAATCAACAACCCTAAAATGTTAAGACTTTGAGCAATTTAAACACATAAAAAACTACCAGTTAACAATCATTTTAAGTAGCTTACTACAAAGAAGTCAAACCTTTTACTTTATACTTGTGCTTCAGCAGCAACTCTGCTAAAAGAATATTTAAAAAGAAAACAGGTAGTCACAAAGAAAAAATCTCCTCTCCACAGGAAAAAACTCACAGCAAAATAATTTCATATCATTATAGTTCAAAGACATTTCTGAGCAATTATCTTACCTGAACATGTGATAAGTCACTCTCCTTGAACTGTTGTAGTACAGATAGAGCTCCTTCTTCATTAAATTCCCTGAGAGCATCAATTGCTCTTTCATCAAGATCGACATAAGCTACCAATCCTAAAAATTAAATTAAAAAGTAGTAATATTATTGCAACAAAAGGGGCAATTTAAAATCACCCTGTCAATGTTTATTACATTCAGTACTATCACTAACAAACTACAATTTATTTAACCATGTGCACAAAAGCAGCCATACCAGTATTAAAGACTGAATAAAAACATGAAAAATTTAAATGTCATTATCTAGTCAATTTCCATATCCCACAGAAAAATTAAAATCCTAACCCCATTTCCCACTCCCCAAAAGTTATATCTTGGAAATTAAATGTCAAGTACACAATGTACTACAGGTTGAGCATTAACCTAACAAATTTTGGGTTAAGTTATAGTATTTAGAATACACTAGTTTCCAAGGAGTCCTGGTGTGGCGCTGTGGGTTAATGCGCCAGACTGTAAAGCCATTTGAACTGCAAAGCAGCAGTTCAAGCTCACCAGCTGCTCCTTGGAAACCCTATGCAGGGTCGCTATAGGTTGGAACTGACTTGATGGCACTTCACAGCAACAACAGCTTCACATTATAGACTGCTGTAGTTATTATGAACTTCATTTCAAGTGTAACTAGTTACACAAACGAGGAGGGGAGGAACAACTTTTACTAAATAATTCTTTGCACTGTCCGCTAAAATGTCATTGGTTTTCCCTCCTTAGTACCAAACACAAACTGAAATGGATGTGTCTATCTGAGCATCTACTTTGCTGCAGTCAGAATGTGGAAAGGCAGAAAATTAAAGTCTTACAAATACAAATGCAGCTTGATTAATCAACTCTGGAAATCCTATTTTAGGATATTCTTTGTTCATCTGAGGTAACAAGCCAAGATTAAAAAATGATGTGCAATCAGAGCACTGACTGTCAAATGGCAATCTTTCAAAAGGCATTAGGACTTGACTATGAACTTACAAGCAAACTATATAGAAAATACATGCACTGCTTCTAGGTTTGTAGTAAACTTAACTGCACACAGAACTACTTAAGATCAAAACAATTTCTAATTTGTGTTATATGTATACACATAAATAGGAATAGGAATATATTCTTATTATATGTATATATAGAATAGGAATATATTTCAGAATTAATAGAATATGAAATGAAAACACTTAGTATATTACATTCCCCAAATCCATATTATATAAAAAGTGACTATTTTGGTAAAGCCACAAAATCTTTATTCCATACAGTAAACAAGTTTTATATCAAGGTAATGCCACTTGCAAAGTTACCTATATATGAAAAAATGTTGCCATGATTTGTTTTAAAAGCTCAAAATGAGCATGCCTATGTAATTGGAATTTCCTTAATTCAATATTCCACATCACCACCCAAAGCCACAACTCAGGAAACCCACCAATTGTCAATTCACACCTACACCCAAACCATCAACCTCTTATCAATAACAAAACCCTTTACAAAAGAGCATCTCTAAGCAGATCCCCTATGCCAATTTTCAGTGGCAGAATAGTATCACAGCAAAGTTCCTGAGAACGGATTTTCAAATGGGACCATCACCCAGGAATCATTTTCAGAAGTCATTTTAGTGTCTAAAATTATCCTGAGTTTCTTAGATTTAAAAAACAAAAAACTTTTTTTTAAGGACTAAAAAAACACATAAAAATCCCCTAATATTTTGGTACTACTGTACTTAAGACACATTTGTGAGACAATTAGATTCTCTCTCCCAGAATATGGATAAGCACACCAAGCACAGAGGAAGAAAAGTTTCATCTATGACCCCAAAAGGGGAGGACCCATTTATTTATGAACAACGCTCCCTAACAGCATTTCTCTCCCTCTTTAAAACTGCAAACCACTTACAACCAACCATATTAAAACATTCAAAATTACTTCAGCACTTAACCATGGAACTTCTGGATTAAAAAAAAAAAAAAGAAAAGAAAAAACAGCTGTTACACAACTAACACTTCCAAATTACTGAGATGCGGACTACTGTCTATTAGAAACTAGACAGGCCACAAACTCTTAAAGAGCCTAACATTTATTATCATTACAGGCAATACAGTCTAACTATTCCTATTGTGCCACCTAATAAGACCTAAACTAATTTAACCATCACTTTAAGAAGCTAAAAGTAGAAAAGCAAAAGCAAAATGATGACTGAATTAGATTAAGAAAAAAATGCAAAATTTGATATGCTGAAACATACATTTTAATTGGTGATAAATCTAAGATAAATTGATGTACTATTCTGAAACAACTAAGACTGCATATTCAACACTAAGGCGGTTTCAAAATAATGAAATAAGAACATCAAAGTCAAACCCAATATGCCCTCAATGAAGGGAAAGTAACAAAACATTCAGCTCTACATATCAGAAACAATAAGTATTATTTAACCTTAAAAATCTATAAAATTCAAAGTGGTTTGCCCTCACTTTCATAACCAGTCAGAAACAAGAAATGCATATTATACCTGTCTGAAATATTTCATCAAGTCTTTCTGCCACCTTCTGTGGGAGGCCTGCCTCTATCAGTGTCTTGTAGTGTTCTGTGTGAGTTACACTGGAAGTATCCATTGGTTCTTCCTCTTCTTTTAACTGTACCGCATTACCATTCACCTGATTAGCCATTTTATTATGCTGCTGGAAAAAATTCAGGAGCTATATTACATTAAGCCAGAAATAACTAGTTTGTAGGACAATGCACGATTTATCTAAACTAATTTGTATACATGCTACTAATAACCTCTATCAAAACAATGCTTTATGCCTTTTGTGATGCATCTAGCCTAAATTTGCAATATTAATCATGTGAAAACACAAAAAATGTACATGGAAGCATTATATCTTTAAGAAACTTCATGTACACTTGGTTAAATAAAGACTTGAATTTACTGATAGGATCAAGCAGCTGTTGTGTCCTGGTGAGCATTCAACAAGTCACCACAAAATCCTACATTCCTCAAACTCTCAGTTTTAAAACAGCTTTTAAAAGTTTGGTTTAAAAAAAAAAAAGAACACCCACAGACTACTTAATCAAAGTTTCAGGACTTTCAAATTTTCCTAGCTCTGCTTCAAATCCAATAAATGCCCTGCTGTCTCTAGTTCAATATGGTGGTGGTTTGGGTTTTCTCCGCCTCACTTCAAACAAAACAAGCACAACACAACTTGTCATTAATTTTTGTTCTACAATTAATCTGCTATTCCCATTCACAGATTTAAAAGAAAAAATGACCAAGATTAAAAGCTAAACAATTGTTTAAGTCCACATAAAATAAAGTGAGCTATAGTTGAGGTTACGTCTCTTAAAAAAAGAGTACATGTTGACTTTTTCATTTCAGCAAAATAAAACTGCAAAATACATTGAAGAATGGCCAGCTAACTTCTTTAGAATAGTTTCAAAAATTTAGATCATATTTCTCTCAGGTAACCCCATCAAAAATGTTGTATGTTCAGTCATTAAAGTAGCACTAAAATGAACCAACTCCCTGGAGAGAGAGAGAAAAATAATAAAACCACACAAGGTCAGTCTCTTCACTGCCTCAGAAGACAGGGAATGAGTTAAAGGGCATTTGTCTGTGGGGAAATTATAGTTTGATGAAGCTAATAGGTAGTAGAATAAAGACATGGCAACACAAAATGGACTTGGAGGTGGATCTCAGGAAAAAAGCCTACTTTTCTTAATGAAACTCAAGATTAAGCTAGTCAGCTAGAAGAAAACACAAATAACTAAGACACACAAGATAACCACACTTCCAAATTATAAACACTATGCAAATGCGCCCGCCAGTGCAGCTTTCTGACTTAAAACAACTTCTTTTCAAAGTCCGCTGATACTTAAAGTTAACGAAAGAAGCCCAAGAGGGAATGGAAATAATAAAGAAGACAAAGGAAACTGCTGAAAAGGTTACTCTAGAAATAAGATAATATCATGACTTCATGATTATAAAAAGTAAGACTTGTTAGTCCTTAATGTCTATACAGACTTTGTGGTTAAATTTTGAATGAATATTTCTCAAGGCAAGTCTAAGAAACTTCCTATTGCTTATCATGTAAGATGAATACATTTACTGATTAATACTCAAAGATGCATCCTAAAGTCCAGAATCTCTTTGTGAAAATATACTTGTTTTCCCATGCTCCCCCACTCCCAAATAACAACCACATAAGATCATCAGAACTCAAAAGTTCTCATTATTACAAGACCCTTCACTGCAGTGCACTTTGGCATACTATTAGTCACAGAAAGGAAGCAAATTTTTAACCAAGTTCAATGAACATCTGTTAAGGTAGTACTGTTTTTAAAGTATGTATAAAGCAAAAAAGACAAGTTGTGGATTAAGCACAAGACAAATATTTATGACTACTATTATATTGCAAAGGCTCTACAAGTCGATATAGAAATTGGTTGAAATCATTTTCAAAGTTTGTAAACTTTAACGAAAAATACTAGGATTCTATTCCAGAAAATCAAACCTGTTCAGATCAAGGGGGGGAGGGGGGTCGACTCTCTTCAAGGCAAATATTAGGGGCTTTTATAGTATATGAGACCATTTAAACTCTTGTGGCAAGTCAACACCATGCCACACAGCCAAACCGTATTTCTGGATGCAGCAAATATACTAATGTGCCTGGAGTTGTGGGATCTAAATATTGGTGCAAAAAGTCGGTATTAAAGTAAGATTTTAAAGGGCTGCTGGGAGATTTGAGGATTCGCACTTGCCCCTGCCTGCCTTTTTCTGAACATCTCTGGACAGATTGATTCTTCAGGTTAAGAGACGAGCCTTCAAGGAGCCAGCGCAATGGAAACTAACGGTTATCTCACAGTTTAGGAGTGTCAAGTCCTAGCGCTACCACTGAGTCACACAAGCACAGCCATTCAGTCTCTGGAGGACGGCAAAAGTCTCCAAACGGGAAGCGCGAGGGGGCTGGACCCTTCAAAAACCCCTTGGCTTCCAGTTTTCTATTTTGCCAACACGGTCACTACCGCTTAAGAAAAAGAATCGCCTTTCCAATTGAGTGCGCCTCTGACATGCTTGGCATTACAGCTCTTAGGCGCCGCTGGGAGCCTAAGTTTCAGGGCCTCTAACAGTCATTTTTTCCTTCAAATCTCGGCTCACCGCATGCAGGAGGGGGGAGGGGGCAGACGCCTCCCAGACAGATTGGCCTTTCAGCTGGGGCTCACACAAAAGTTTTTTCCCGGCTCCGGTAACCCCGGGATATGCATCCCGCCCGCTGCCCACCTCACCCCTCATGCCCGACCCGAGTATCCACGCGGCCCACTCGAGGCGAGCCCGGCCAAGACGGGAGCAAAGCGGCTCTAACGAGGAGAGGCCAAGTGGCCGCCGGCACCCTCTGGTCCTCCGCGGGAACCGGCCGCATGGAGCAGCGGACGGAGGCGGGAAAAGCGCGGCGGACCCGGCAGGCCGCACGGACGGCGCCCAGAGGGCCGGACCGTGGGACGAGGAGATGGAGAAGGATGAGCAAAGTCAAGGAGGAACCTCAGCGGGGCTAGGCCCACAGCAGGGCGGCCGGACGAAGCCGAAACCGCCCCCAGCCCATCCCCACCCCCACCCTGGGGCCTCAGAGCGAGAACGAAACTGGGAACAGGGCGCCGAGTCCCGGCCGGGCCCTGTCGGATCGGATCGGGGCTCCCGGCCCCTCCCCCCACGGGCCAGCGCGAGACTCACCAGGGTAGCTCAGGGGCCGGCAGCCAGGCCCGTGAGAAACAGCGCGAGGCGCTTTGAAAACGACTAGAAATGGCGCGCGCGCCACCCCCACCCCCCCTCATGGACAGAGACGCGATCCCGACAGCACGCGGGGTTTCCCGGAACTGCTTCCAGGGACTCCGAGCTGCCGGGCAATCATATTGCTTGGCTGTCTGAGAAGCAGTTCAGACGACCAATCACAATGAGAAAAAGCAGACCTAGCCGGGAGACTCGAGAACCAATCAAAGAATCCATCAGCTGAACCAATGAGGGTACTCAGCGCCGCTGGCTGAGGCGCCTCCGGGGCGGGGGCAGGCACACAAAGGGGTCTATGGTGGAAGTCCTCTTAGCGGCGAGACTGCGGGGCACCTGGCCTTGGGTGGTGGAGGCTCCTCCTTCCTCGTCAGCCGCCGGAGAGAGGCAGAAAAACCTAGGTCTGCGCCGCGTGGCCGCCTCCGGAACCCCGCCCCCTGCCGTCCGCGCTGGTCTAGCTCTGCGGTGGGCCGCCCGCCCTATCGCCAGTGTCGCATCGCTCCCTAACCTTTCCTCGCGCAGATGCCGGCGTTCCTCCCTAGGCACGCCCATCGCCACGCTTTCGGGCCTCTCTCTTGGTCATCTTTTTGGCTGTAGGAAGAACGTGATTTAAGGGTGCTTTGGCTCATTTTGATAGAGAATTTTTGTATAGAGAATCATTCCCTGGAATGATTATAAAGCTGCTTGTTTGCCTCGTTGGCTCCCTTTCCGACATCATTCGTGGCAGCTCAGAATTTGAGGAGGATCGCTAAAGATACGACTCAATGGCAAGCGTAAATGAGAAAGGCCATTTTTCCCCACAGGATCTGGGGCTAATTAATACCCATGACATAGATTGTTGTTGTTGTTAAGTACCGTGGAGTCTGTTCCGACTCATAGTGACCCTGCACAGGGTTTCCGAGGCTGTAAATCTACGGGAGCAGAACGCCTCATCTTTCTCCCGCGGACCCGCTGGTAGTTTCGAACTGCTGACCTTGAGGTTGGCAACCCCATTCGTAACCAAAACAGTCGTTTCAAAGGAGACTTACTCCCGTTATTCTTAAATCTAGTTCTCATCTTTCAACTCTACCATTTGGTTCTAAACCTCTTTCCACGGAAATCTTCCAAGCTCACCTCTGTAGAATCAACTCTTCTTTGCCTATTTCGACTTCTAATGGTCCACTCCTTTTAGGGAGCAGAGGACAAGTTGGAGTCTACAGAATTGCCTAGTGTACTTGATCATATACATTTCCCGGAACCTGGTGGTGGTTATGTGCCGTGGAGTTGGTTCCTACTCAAAGCTGTAAATTACGGGAGCAGAAAGTCTCATCTTTCGCCCGCGGAATGGCCGGTATAACTATTGAAATCTAATAAGATGATCAGTACCAAGCTAGATCAGGAGCCCTGGTAACGTAGTGGGTTACACTGGGGCTGCTAAACCGCAAGGTCAGTAGTTAGAATGAGGCTTTCTTCTGCAAAGATTAACAGCCTCAGGAAGCACACGCAGGCTAATGAGAACCGACTTAATGACACACCAACAAGTTAAATGCTGCAACTTTTGTATTATGAGGCATAAAATGTATACAAATGTTGGGATCTTAAAGAAAAATAATGTGAAGTGACAAATTTTGGAGGAGTCTTGAAAGTACATGTTTGTCGAACTGAGGGACTTTATAGAGGTTAAATTTTATTACCCATTGAGCTCGAGCTGATCCCAACTCATAGTGACATAGAACAAGAGGTTTCCAAGATTGTACTGGAATGTAGTACATTTCCAAACAGACTGCCACATCTTCCTCCCAGGGAGCAGCTGGTAGGTTCCACAGACCTTTTGGTTAGCACCCCAGTGATTAACCAGTGCACCACCATGTGCACTCCTTTAAACTTTATTAACTTCACATAAACCTGTGTGGCTCAAGGGTTCTAAAGTTTTGCACTATATCATTGTGTTAAGTAAGAGCTGTTAGTGACCTGATGTGTTACATAGAGTAGAACTGTGGGAATCAACTGGAAGGCAACTAATGACAATCATCTTAACATGCAAATTGCCAGACCTTTTCATCCACAGTACTGCTGGGTGGATTCAAACCACCAACGTGTAGATCAGCAATCTAGCACAAACCATGTGAGTCACCCAAGGACTTTTGTGTTGAATTGTTGTTTTTAAGTGCTGCAAGTCAGTTCCGACTCATAGCAACCCTGTATTGGGTCTCCAATCAGCATCTGGTGGGTTTGAATCACCAACTTTGTGGTTAGCAGTTCAGTGCTTATCTGACAGCGCCACACTGTGTCAAATAGGGAACATAAATAAAACACAACCCCTGTCCTCTAAGCTTATATTCTAGGTGATAAGGTAGAACCGATATACAAATAAACATAAAAAAAGAACAAACAAATCTGTGTTGGAAGAAGTACAGTCTGAATGCCCCTTAGAAGCCAGGATGGTGAATTTTCCTCTCTCATACTAAGGACATATTATTAGGAGGGACCAGTCCCTGGAGAAGGGCATTATGCTTAATAAAGTGGAGGGTCAGCGAAAAAGAGGAAGACCCCCAACGAGATGGATTGGCACAGTAGCAAGAGCAATGGGCTCAAGTATAACAATTGTAAGAATGGCGCAGGACCAGGCAGTGTTTCATTCTGTTGTGCGTAAGGTTGCTTTGTGTAGGAACTAACTCAATAGCACCTAACAACAACAAGGGAAGCTTCAGGGAGCACAGAGGCATTTTAGGATAAACACTAGACTAGAAACCACAAGGTCGACAGTTCAAGCGCACCAGCCGCTCCACGGAAGAATGATGAGACTTTCTGCTCCACAAAGATTTACAGCCTCGGAAACCCTATATAGAGTGGTTGTATATCAGAACTGACTCTGACACATTTAACAATGAAAACAACAACAACCAGATCTTTTAATTTTTGCCTTTCTTTCTCGGGCTCCAAATAAGATTAAAGCTATTCAGCTTCTTCAAAGCGCCTTCATATGCCACAAGTTGTCGGCCACATTTCAAAGGCACAGGCAAGAGAAAAGGAAACAATGTAGAAAAGAAGAAAGAAGAGAAACAAGGAAATGGACTAGGAAGAAATGCCATTGTGCAGGATGTGAGTGGGAAGGACAGCGACAACCCTTGGTGATAATTATAGAACAATATGCTAAAGCTGCATGTTAGTTATTCACAGATGGTCCTGATCTCTAGATAATCAGGAGACCATTAAAAAAGGAAACTAGTAACTAATGTGGTTTGGTCCATAAAATTACATTCTTCCAGTCAGAGCCTGAACACGTATTAGCACATGGAAAGTAGTTTTTATTTCATACAAAAGGAAGCAGGAAGCAAGCAACAGGTGAGTTAGTCCCTCTGGCTCAAAAGAAGTCTAGACTAAGGTGGAAAACTTCACATCCACCTCATTCTTTGTTGTGGGAGAGGAACTTAAATGGAACAGTTGTATGACACATGCATTCCTTTAGACTTTTAGAAATTGTCACAGTGAATATAAGGAATGCATTCACATAAGCCCTCCACCTGGCATCAAGGATGAAGGACAAAATGGGAACCTACCTTCTGCTGGCCTCCCCATGAGCAGGTAGGTCCATATAGGTGGGCTGTAAGTTTAATGCACCACATGTCCTGCTAGTACCATAGCTGAGGAGACCACAAAGTTCCTTAGCTGGTAATTTGTATCTCTCAAAATCCATGTGATACGCTACATGGGCAAGCATCAGTCAGACCTTAGTGAGAGGTTGGAGGCCTCACTGTATGTCTCCTCTCCTGAGTCTTGTTGCCTAGGAGATGAATTAGGTGTTTACTACTCATTTACATATGTTGAATATGACCTAAAAGAGCCTTGGTGGCACAGTGGTTTAACTTTAGGCTGCTAACTGAAAGGTGAGCTTTTCAGACCCACCAGCCACTCTATAGGAGAAAGATGCCACAATCTGCTTCCATAAAGTTGACAGCCTTGAAAACCCAATGAGGCACTTCTCCTCTGCCCTATGGCGTTGTTCTGCGTCAAAATCAACAGGTTTTTGTTTTGTGTAAGTATGACCAAAGGCACCTTAATTACTCAGGCTGTTTTCTTAAAGCAGATACAAAAATCAAAACCTAGTTCTTTGTCCCACAGACATTTACATGCCAAATCCTCTGCCCACTTTACTTGAAAATTTCAGTTCTACCTCAATGTTTCTCTTCTGTTGTCAAATGGAACTACTTATTTGCTTCATCAAACATTAAACGTTTTATTATGCCAAAGAACTTTTCAAAATGGTGATGCTCCATTCCAGCCCTGTGTTAATGACTGACCAGAGCTGAAGGCAGTGTTCTACCTCCTAGAATTAATTATACTTCTTTGAAGACGTAAAATGCTGTATGACTTGGATTAGCTTGGTATAAACTGACCCCAAATCCTATTGCATGCCTTATTTATCCTAATTTTTGTAGCATTTTTTTTTTTTGAAGATTATTCTCAAATTGGCTTGTTCGAGTTCTCCGATTTATCAAAGTCAACAACATCTGTCCATCTTACTGGCACATCATTTAAAACAGTAATTGCTACCCTTACTGCT
>NW_006408565.1:15107745-15108994 GCF_000296735.1 Chrysochloris asiatica | reverse complement strand
CTATGAGTCGGTTCCGACTCGATGGCACCTAACAACAACAACAACTGTGTGCCCAAGTGTTTTATTTATACTATTTTGATCCTTACATGAAACCTGAAAGTTTAGTAATATTATTCCATTTTCTTGGAGAAACCAAAGCTCAGAGTGATTTTTAAATGTTACCCAAAGTTATAAAGTTGAACTAAGAAAGCCTCTTGAACTGCTGACCTTTAGGTTCCCAGCCCAATTCGTAACCACTACGCTACCAGAGCTCCTAAGATTCAAACATAGATCTGTATAACTCCAAAGCCCATAATCTTTTTACTTCACTTAGGAACTCTGGTAGAGTAGTGGTTACGAATCAGGCTGTGAACCGCAAGGTCAGCAGTTCGAAACTACCAGCTGTTCCGCGGTAGAAAGAAGAGGCTTTCTGCTCCTGTAAAGATTTACATCCTCGGAAACCCTGTACAGGGTCGCTGAGTCAGAACCGACTTCACGGCACATAACAACAACAACAACAAGCTACATTTCAATTACTGTCTGTTTTGGCAAATTCTTGATTTGAAGGGTGAATTTGGTAAATTTGGTACCAGCTCAAAAAGCCCTCATAATACAGGGATCAAAGCATAATCTAAATGGGTAAAAGAGGGGAACTAATGTTATAGTGATCGATTGTATTAGGGGTATTGGTTTTCCCTGCCTACTAATGTAAAATAGACACTTGAGTGGGGTAGAAAGCAATGTCAGGAAAAATGATTACAGAAAAAAAAACTGTCATAGTCTGGTGAATAAGGCATTATTGTTGTTTGGTGTCATTGTGTTGATTTGACTTGTAGCAAATTAGTGTAAAAGAGTACATCTGCCTTATAGGGTGTTCTTGACTATAATCTTTACAGAAGCAGATCACAGGCCTTTCTCTCATAGAGCCTCTGGTAGGGCTCAAGCCATCAACCTTTCAGCTGCCCAGCACCTAAGCATTGCACCTTCATAGTTCCTTGGTGAATAAGATAGAAAATACTATTTAGGGTCCAGAGCAAGCCATAAAATAAGTTTAAGAGAATGTTTCCCTAATGTGGTTTGCAAATTGACCTCATAATGCAAATTTGAAATTGTTCTGAGAAACAACAATAGCCTAAAACAAAACTGAGGTTTCACAAGATCTCAACTTTGGAGAGCAAGTCCTTTGGTTACGTTGTTTAGAAAAGAAAACATCTTATAAAGATTATACCTATATGGATTTCATAATACTGTTGTTGTTGTTATGTGCCGT
>NW_006408565.1:15104794-15106820 GCF_000296735.1 Chrysochloris asiatica | reverse complement strand
TTGGCCAAGTGTCAGCATCAATGGGCTCAAGCATGGCAACAATAATGAAGTTGGCCCAAGATCAGGCAGTGTTTAGTTCTGCTGTGCATAAGGTCGCTGTGAGTTGGCACTGACTCAATGGTACCTAACAACAACAACAACAATTTACAGATAATGAAAAGGCAGAGATGGGACCCAAACTCATGTCTAACTGCAAATTTCATTCTCTTAATTGCTATGCTACATAGCTAGAAGAGAATAATCACAATTAATAAAGTTAAACTTCCCTTTTTATGAGGCTTCATAGTCCCAAACCTGATGCTGACAGTCTTTCTCTGGTAGCAAATAAATAAACTAGCACAGTGAGTGCTCCTTTCCAATGGTCCATTCACCTAATCAAACTCAAGGAAAAGCAAGACTCAGCCTTTTAAGTCCAATTAGAATGGCTAAATCCAAATTAAGAGTGAATGAACAATTGATATTATGGAAGATTTTAACATACAGCTCTTCCACTTGACAACACCAGAATTCCCTAGTGATTTAATACCAGGACTTTGATGCATCCACCCCTTGACACCGAACTCTGCACTATTTTAAAAAGACAGGCACAGGACAGGGGAAGAACAGCTGCCATCTAAATCCCAGAAGCCAGTTTCTAGAAGACTTCTGTAGGTAACACTTGGTCCATTGATTTTCTAACTACTCAAAGACTTTACTATGCCAGAGGAAGAGCTATATACCAGGAATCTTTTGTGGAAGTGTTACTGTAAACTTTTAACTAAAGTACAGTAGAATTCTATTGTTACCCCTATTCAAATGTTGTTATGTGCCGTGCAGTTGGTTCTGATGCACAGCAACCCTGCATAGGGTTTCCAAGGTTGTAAATCTTTATAGAAGCAAAAAGCCTCATCTTTCTCCAGGGGAACAGCTGGTAGTTTTGAACTGCTGACAATGAGATTAGCAGCCCGATTCGTAACCACTACACTACCAGAGCTCCTTTATTCAAACATACATATTAAATATATACTTCCACAAATAAAATTCAATATGGATTATATATTTTGCTCCCAATACCAGTGTGGTACCGTATGTTGTTGTTAAGTACCGTGGAGTCTGTTTCGACTCATAGTGACCCTGCACAGGGTTTCTGAGACTAAATCTTTACGGAAGCAGAACGCCTCATCTTTCTCACACAGAACCGCTGATAGTTTTGAACTACCGACCTTCAGGTTAGCAACCCAATTTGTAACCACTATGCTACCAGAGCTCCTTGTGATGCCATGTAGCAATGTAGAATTTAGTACAACTTACATGTGTTTGAAAATTGTAATGAATTGGTTATAAATGGGCTATATGTATGGCACTGAAGATAAACACTGGACTGTGCACCGCAAGTCCATTGATTTTCTAACTACTCATTGGTTCTAACTCACTGGCTGCTCCACAGAAACCCTATACAGGGTCACTATGAGTCAGATCAAACTCGATGACACTTGACAACAACAACATATGTATGTATATAACTAAGTTCTTATTACTGTCAAGTAAAAATATCCATATTAGGCTCTACAGTTACTACTGATAGTAATAATATCAAAGCTTATACTTAGGAGCTCTGATGATACTGTTGGATAAGCATTGGAGAGCTATCTGCATGGTTGGCGGTTCAAACGCACCAGCAGCTCTGTGGGAGAAAGATGAGACTTTCTGCTTGGAAACCCTATAGGGAGTCATTATGAGTTAGAATTGTACTAAAATAATATCAAATCATAGACTTACAAGAGTATAAAGAGCTTTTCCATTTACCGAGTCTTCAAATACAGTATCTAAGTAGTCATCTGTACTACATATGGATCTCTTGAAATATACCACATCCTTGACCCTAAGACTCTCTTCCCTGGGTTCATCCTCTGGGTTCTAAAATACGAGGAGCTACAAAAAGTTCATGGAAAGATGGAATTAAAAGATAAAAATTTTTAAATGTAAATTTTATTTCTTAACTTAAACTCTAGCAAAGTCAAGATGCTTTAGGAAGTGATAATACCAG
>NW_006408565.1:15103762-15104314 GCF_000296735.1 Chrysochloris asiatica | reverse complement strand
TCCATGGTACTTTTCAGCATTCTTCACCAAAACCACAATTCAAGTGCATCAATTCTTCTCCAGTCTTCCTTACCCATTGTCCAGCTTTCACATGTATATGAGGTGATTGATAATACCATGGTTTGAGTTATGTGCACCTGAGTACCTTAGTCCTTAAAGTTACATCTTTGCTTTTAATACTGTAAAGAGGACTTGTGCAGCTAATTTGCCCAATGTGATATATCATTTGATTTCTTCTCGTTTATAAAAACAAAAATGAAAGCAATTGCTTTTTTTTCTTTTTACCTTCCTTTTCTTTTTAACTGCTTTCCCAGTCATTCAAGTTAGCATATGTCTACACATGTTACCCAGTAAATAATTCTCCCATCCCTCCACTGCTGGTAACCAGGCATAGAACGTTTATTATAGAATAAAAACCTTTTCTTGACTTTTTATAATAGTGGTCTCATACAATATGTGTCCCTTTATGACCAACTAATTTCACTCAGCATAATATGGCCTCCAGTTCCCTCCATGTTATATGGTCTTTTGCAGATTCATCATCATTCTTCA
>NW_006408565.1:15094007-15101192 GCF_000296735.1 Chrysochloris asiatica | reverse complement strand
GTAAGGTGGAGGGTCAGAGAAAAAGAGGAAGACCCCCAACGAGATGGATTGGCCAAGTGGCAGCATCAATGGACTCAAGCGTGGCCCAATAGTGAGGTTGGCCCAGGATCGGGCAGTGTTTTGTTCTGTTGTGCATTAAGGTCACTATGGGTCGGTACCGACTCAATGGCACCTAACAACAACAATCTTTATAGGTCTAGATTTTACATATAGATCTTTAATCCATATTGAGTTTTTTTATATTGTGTGAGATATGGGTCTTGTTTCATTCTTCTGGATTTCCAGTTTTGCCACCACCATTTGTTGAAGAGACTATCTCTGTCCCATTTAATCTTTCTCAAAGATCAACTGAGCATAGGTGGATGGTTTTACTTTTGGGTTCTCAATTTTGTTGCATTGATCTGTGTGTCTTTATTGTGCCAGTACAATGAAACACTGTTTTGATTCCTGTGCTGTATTGTGTAGGCTTTGAGATTGGGAAGTGAGACTGCTGCTTCCATGAGCATTGATTGTTTCAAAGTAACATGAAATCCTCCACAGTTTGTCTTTTCTCTATTTATTCTGATATTATTGTGTACATATCACCTCCCGAATATTCCTCCAGTACTCCTTGGAAACCCTATACAGGGTCGATATGGGTCAGAACCAACTAGACGGCACTTAACGTGTACACAAATGGTATTTATTGATTGCAGGGAAAGGTGGTTGAAAGAACAGTTGTCAGGAATGAAATGCAATGCAATTTGCAATTTTCTAGCTTGGAAGCACAGGAGGAGGAGGTAAGGGTGGTGGGAGTTAATACAGTTAATACAATGGGATTTGCCATGACCATTTTTCTGGTACTGCTGTTATGTGCTGCTAAGTCAGTTCTGACCCATAGTGACCCTGTATAGGGTTTCGAGGAGCAGTTAGTGAGCTTGAACTGCCCACCTTGCAGTTTCACTGGTACCTTAACAAGTGTTTAAAAATCTTTGAAGTTTTCGGCAGAATTAGCAAGGCTCAAGTTGGCCACTTCACTGAAGAGGTGGGTATCTAATGAATGTTATCTACAGAAGTTCTCTCAGGACATAGGCACTTCTTTGCCAGCAACACTATGTAAATGTGTGTGTGTTTGGGGGGGGGGGTATTAAACAAATTATCATATCAGTGGTGTCCTAATCACCTAGAAGTACACCTCTAACTTACCTCTAAGCTTTCAGACAACAGTTTACACAGGAGGAGATCTGCTCAATAACAACAATAGGAAACATTAACATATCAAACACCCGTAATGAGGCAGTTCTAGTGCTACATTTCTCCAGGTGAAGTGACATTTTCTTTGAACTTTCCTTTCCAGAAAGCAAATCTTATATTACAAATTTTCTTTAATCATTTGTATTTCCCCCAATCTAATGCCTGCCTAGGCTGGTTCTCCATTAAAATAATAATAATTAAAAAAAAAGTTTTGAAAGAAAGTTAACTTATTTGAAGGAAAGTCATGGCCACACCATTTATAATCACTGCCATAGGCAAACCAGGCAACTGTGTCGCGAGTAGGGCACCTTTGACCGTTTCTAAGTATCCCAATTCTAGTTCAGAGACCTATTTTCCAATGAATGGACAGACCCAGTATCTCCTTAAAGTAACAAGACTACCGCTTATTTTTCCATTTGGATGTTGTTTTGCCACCTGCATAACATTCATAATACACTATCTGGGTTTTTGCACCTTCCCAAGATCTGGTGGAGTCCTGGTGTGGCGCTGTGGGCTAATGCACCAGATTGTGGTCTGAACTGTAAGGTTGGCGGTTCAAGTTCACCAGCTGCTCCTTGGAAACCCTATACAGGGTCGCTATGGGTCAGAACCGACGCGACGGCGCTTAATAACAACAAGATCTGGCAATATCCAAGGGCTTACCAAAGCGTGAAGACAAATTCCTACCACCAAAACATCTTTACAAATGTGTTAACATAAAAAGTTGTACCCAATTTTAATGAATCTGATGAAAAGCAGTTATAGGAATCAGTACTGGATTACTAAAATGATTCTCAAAGTTTTTTTTTTTTATTTTAAAAATTGTACTTTTAATTCTCGGATATTGTTAGAATACAGATACAGATAACACTAGGATAACTGTAACCAATACCATAAGGAAAGCTGCTCTACAGACTTGTTCTCTCACTCTCCACAACCATAGAACAGGCACAAACGTTCAGGGTGTGTGGAGAAGCAGTCAGGGACTTGGAAGAAGGCATGCAAAAAGCATAAGCAGAGTCTGATGTATAACTTCTACACAAAGTTCAGTCAACATAGGGGTAGCAATTGGCAGAGAGTGGAGGCAGAGCTGGTCTGGCCCTTGCTGTTTGAACTTTCTCACTGGAGTGAATATGTGTGGAGAGGTGGCTAGGGAATTTGATAGTTTTTTCCTGAGCCCTTTACTTCTAAGCCAAAAGCAACAGCAGGAATAAACTGGTGTGGAGCAAGAAGAGCAGAGACGAGAAAGGGGGTAAAATACAGCTAAGTCATGGAGATGATATCTTCTATGGCCACTCCCAAGTTGATGCCAGTAATGGCTCATAGAAGCAACAGAGAACTTTGATATTCATAAAAATCATCAGCAACACTGATAGGAGAAGACATACTTGAGTTCAATCACCAAGAACATTTAAGTAACTCAACAATTAAAACATAAATATCCACAGTCTGCTAGATTTTGTTTAGAACAAAAGACATGATCCCTGCCAATGTTTGTATTCAAATAGTAGTGGTAATATAAAGAAACCCCCTTGATGGAGTGATCCCTCATTTTTGTTATTTTCGAGTTTCTGTCTTTTGCAAGTGATACATGCAATCCCACACAGCCATGGATTACAGTAACTCACTGTAGTATACTAACCAAGAGAGAACACTGGCTCCTTTTAACACCAAGTCCCAAAAAGCTATGGCAAAAGTATTCTTTTTAAAAGTTACAACAATCATAATAAAGCATAGTAGAAATAACCTGGGGGCACTCTCAAAAGAAATGTATTCCTTACTCCAATCCCATCACCTGGACACCAATTCCCTCCCACTCCTATCGCCCAATGCTTGACCATGCATCAACATTTGGGATGTTTCTTAATTCTGATTCAAGTCAAGACTTGATAACTACTGGGCTTGCATTAGGTCAATTCTTATTTTAACCACTTAGATGTGTAACTTGGAGTCCTGGTATGGCACTGTGGGTTAATGCGCTGGATTACAAAATCAGTTTGAACTACAAGGTCGGGGGTTCAAGCTTACCAAGCTGCTCCTCGGAAACCCTATGGGTTTCACTCTGGGTTGGAATTGACTCTATAGCACTTAACAACATGTGTAACTTGGAGAATGGAAATACATTCTTACCTAGGTTTATTAATTCATTCTGACTAGGTCAGAGAGTTCATTACCAGTGAAGATAATTCAATCTGAGAATAGGACAGTCTATTTGTATGGTCATTATCTTACGTGATTACTGATACATAAAAACGAGTGCTTCTGTACAAAGACAGATCTTACATGAGAATGCACACTAGAACACTAGTGTTGACATTTTTTTCCCATAGAGTGGGGAGAAAATTTTCACATTGGAGTTATAGCTGTACTTTTGTCACGTGATTATTATTACCCAAGAACATGCTAAATAAATCTGTGTGACTGGCAGTTTCAGCTTGTGGAAAAACCACAGGAATACAAATTTCTCTGTATATACACATGCCCTTATGCAAGCTAAGATAAACACTGGGATGTGATCCTTATCAAATTCTAGTGTTAGCAGTAGGGAGAATTGATCTTAACAGATAGAAGGGAAAGAACACAGAAATGACCTGCATTCCTTGAGAAGGGACTCTGTGCTGCTTTCCTTGGTCAATTCCAATTGCTCCTTACACATCGCCATAACTTGGTCTTATCTTACCTTGAAGATGTTTCCCTTACAATGTTTCCTACATTGATCCCCAAAGAAAATTCATAAATGCTGATTAATGCTAATAACAACAGTGGCTATAGTGTTTACTGAAGTCATCACTATTGACAGGTGCTTGGTCCCAAAATCTGTATCTCCTTTTTCCTTTTAATCTGTGTCTTCTATTAGCTTTCATAAAGATGCAGGTTTTCGAGAGTTTAAATAGAAATATGAGAAGAAAAGTTATGATCACTGCCTTCATCACGCAGAATCCTGTTTCCAAGAAGACAGAAAGATACAGATGTATGAGCAACTCAAGAAAAAGCCCCTTGGAGGGAAAGATGCATGTGCCTAACTACTATGGTGTGTGTGAATAGGTGTGGCGATTCTGGTTGAGTCCCCATTGCCTTTTTCCAAAGTAGTCCTGGCCATCCTATTACAGTCCCACATTTCCCCTAGCATAGTTCTTTGGGCCAAAGGGTAAGAGAAAGAACTTCTATAGATTTACCCCTTTTCCAGGCCTGACCATTCACCAGTGTCTAGCCCCTGGTCTTCAAATTTCCAGCTATTTGTAGGGCTGATGTTGATGAAGTAATTCACTAATATTGAGTGAATAAAAATCACTATTTGGGGGGAGGGAGTAATATTCCCAAAGCTGTGTGCCATAATTTCAAATGCCTTGTCGTCCTTGATGTTTTAAACTGTGGCCCACAACTAGAAAATTCAGTGTGGTTAAAAAAGTTCAATCTTGAAGGAGCTCACTAATAAAACTGTACCTTCAATGAAATTAATTTTTCAGTCATCACAGTTACAGGACTTAGTCAGTGTGGACTCTCTTATGCTTAATAAGAGCTGAGCTACGACTGAAACTCTTCTCGCATTCGGTACATTCATAAGGCTTCTCTCCTGTATGGACTCTCTGATGTGTGATGAGGTTAGAGCTCTGGGTAAAACCTTTTCCACACTGTACACACTCATAGGGTTTCTCTCCTGTGTGGGTTCTCTGGTGTTTAATCAGATCTGACCTTTCACCAAAGCTTCGCCAACACTCGTTGCACTCATAGGGCTTCTCTCCAGTGTGAATTTTCTGATGTGTAATGAGGTGAGAGCTACGGCTGAAGCTTTTCCCACAAGCATTACATTCATATGGCTTCTCCCCAGTGTGGGTTCTCTGGTGTTGAACCAAGTGTGAGATGCGGCTGAAATTCTCCCCACATTCATTACAGTGGTATGGCTTTTCTCCTGTGTGGGCTCTTCGATGGCGCACAAGGTCGGAGTTTTGGCTGAAATTCTTCCCACACTCATCACATTTGTAGGGCCTCTCCCCTGTGTGAACGCGATAGTGCTTGATGAGATCAGATCGCTCACTGAAGCCTCGTCCACATTCATTACACTCATAAGGCTTCTCACCCGTGTGGGTCCTCTGATGCTGAGCTAGGTGAGAGCTTCGGCTGAAGCTTTTCCCACATTCCTCACACTCATAGGGCTTCTCCCCACTGTGGGTCCTTTGGTGTTGAATTAGGTGAGAGAGTCGACAGAAACTTTTCCCACACTCATTACATTTGTGGGGCTTCTCTCCAGTGTGTATTGTCTGATGCTGAATGAGGTGAGAGCTTCTTCCAAAGCTTTTTCCACACTCATTACAGTCATAGGGCCTCTCTCCAGTGTGTGTTCTTTGATGCTGAATGAGGTGTGAGCTGCGACTGAAGCCCTTTCCACACTCGTAGCACTTATAAGGTCTATCTCCAGTGTGGGTTTTCTGATGGCGATTAAGATCTGAGATCTGACTGAAAGCCTTTCCACAATGAGAACATATATGATATCGGATGCCTGTGTGGACTTCTTTGTGGACAAGCATATCAGTGACTTGCTGGAGAGGATAGCTCACCCATTCTTCTGCTGTTAAATCTCCCCACTGTCTTTCTGATCTATCGCCACTTTCAAAGGCCTCTTCACTTTCAGGATTTTCCTCAGTATTCCCAACAGGTCTTTCAGATGTGGTCCCAAATTTTACATCTTCACTAATCTCTTGCTTTGGGTTCACCTCATTCTCACTCCTGATCTCAAAATCTGTAATAAAGAGGAAATAATAGTAAAAAACTGGTAAAAGTACAAAATAAAATTTTTGTTTCTATGATGCTAAATTTTCCACATGAATTACCTCATCTATTATCACAACATCCTAGGACTCTGCCATTATGATGAGAGCCACATTATGAACGAGAAATCCAAGACCCAAAGTAGGGATGCGCTATGCCCAAGGTCATAAGGTAATAAATGGCAGAACCAAGACCGAACAAGTTTATTTGATGAAAGTCTATGCTCTGTAACACCAAAGTTAATGCTTTCATTTTAAAACTGTATGTTCCAGATGTCATAAAAGAAGAAAATACCCAGAAACAAAATAGAACAGGGACTCTATAAAGTATCTAAAAGCTTAGCTGTTTTTATGTAAGTATGTACATGTGAATTCTAGTTTTAAATATTTTAATGACTCTAATATATCAAAAGCCAATGATCCTGAAGAAGGAAGTCTAAGGTGCAATGAAGGAACTGGCAAAGAACAAGGCACCAGGAATTGATGGAATAAAAACTGAAATCTTTCAAGAAAGTGAGGTGACACAGGAGGCACTCACTCATCTCTACCAAGAAATTTAGAAGACAACTATCTGGCCAACTGATTGGAAGAGACCCATATTTGTGCCCATTCCCAAGAGAGGTGACCCAATGGAATGAGGAAATCACTGGACAATCTCTTTGATATCCCATGCGAGTAAAGTTTTGCTAAAGGTAATACAGAAACGGCTACAATCATACATTGACAGAGAACTTCCAGAGGTTCAAGCTGGATTCAGCTGTGGAACGAGGGATAGCATTGCTGATGTCCGATGGATCTTGGCTGAAAGCAGAGACTATCAGAAAGATGTTTACCTGTGCTTTATTGACTACGCAAACGCTTTTGATTGTGTGGATCATGACAAGCTATGGACAATATTGCGAAGTATGGGTATTCCAGAACACTTAACTGTGCTCATGAGGAATCTGTACCTGGACCAAGAAGCAGCTGTTCGGACAGAATGTGGGTACACTGAATGTTTTAAAATTTAAAAAGGTATGCAACAAGATTGTATTCTTTCACCATACTTATTCAACCTGTATGCTGAGCAAGTAATACGAGAAGCTGGGTTATGTGAAAAAACATGTGGCATCAGGATTAGAGGAAGACTGACTGACAATCTGCGATATGCAGAAGATACAACCTTGCTTGCTGAAAGTGAAGAGGA
>NW_006408565.1:15074487-15093322 GCF_000296735.1 Chrysochloris asiatica | reverse complement strand
CTGGAGAAGGATATCATGTTTGGTAAGATGGAGGGTCAGAGAAAAAGAGGAAGACCCCCAATGAGATGGATTGGCCAAGTGGCAGCATCAATGGGACTCAAGCGTGGCAACAGTGGTGAGGTTGGCCCAGGATCGGGCAGTGTTTCATTCTGCTGTTCATAAGTTTGCTACGGGTTGGTGCCGACTTGATGGCACCTAACAACAACAACAACAACAACAACATACTTAACATGTCAAGTCATCGTTATTACTATCCTATTTACTAAAACCCAACTGTTGGCATAAATAAAAGTAAAATTTACCTGTGTCATGTTAGTTGACAGGAAAAACAACTGCTGAATATCACTTACTTCCCAGTGGCTTTTTATGAAATTAGGAGTGAGAGGGTTGAATAAAGCTAAAGAGATGCTTGTCTCAGAATATTCTTGGCAATGAATAAATATGTTTCATATATAATGTTCAAATTAAGATCAAAGCATACAACCACTGTCCACTAGGAACTTTCTACTAGACACTGCATTTCCCAATTGTGTTTCATACTATACTCACTCTTCAGAAGGAAGTATGGTAGGGGAAAAGGGATCATGGATAAATTAGTTTGGGAAAGGTGCATATATAACATCCTCTCTATAGGAAGTCACAATGCCTGATAACACATTAAAGATTCTGAGGAGTTCTAAGGTAAAAAAAACCTGGTACACATTATTTACCACTGAACTTCAAACCACAGGGTCTCAGCAGTTGCAAGTCCACCAGCTGCTCTGCTGGAGAAAGATGAGGTTTCTTGCTCCTGCAAAGATTCACAGCTTCAGAAACCCTATACAGGGTCACTGTGAGTTGGAACTACTTAACAGCAAAACTTATTTTAACAAAATCCACCCCTTCTTTTTTGCACTTACAGGTGCTCCCTAGGCTTGACTATGTTGCTGTTGTCGTGTGCCATCGAGTTAGTTCCGACTCATAGTAACCTATGTAGGATTTCTGAGAGCAGCTGGTGGGTTTGAACTGCCAACTTTGAGGTTACCTGCCCATTGTTTTATGCTACAGCACTACACCAGGGCTTAGAGTGGACTGTTGTTGTTGTTGTTAAGTGCCGTCAAGTTGATTCCGACCCATAGCGACCCTGTATAGGGTTTCCAAGGAGTGAATGGTGAGCTTGAAATGCTGACCTTGAGATTCAATCAACTTTGCAGTAACCCACAGCGCCACACCCAGACTCCTGGACTATAGAAACGTAAAATTACAATTCCTTAAGATTGTATATCATGTTTTTGTTGGACTGGGTAGAATACTTGGATGACAAACTGTAATCGATCTGAGTACAAAGATTCATGTTTGATTTTCTACCGGAGAGATCCAAGAAACAGAAGACATTAGAAACAGCCCAAAATGAAAATGGAGAATCCTAACAGTTTTACCTTTGCTTTGGAAACGGCTATGGGAATAAAGATTTTAATAAAAGCATCAGCCCTGGTAAGTGGCAGATGACCTCATGAACTACATACTCTACTGCTGATTTCTGTCAAATATTAACAGGAGAAAAAAGGAGTCAAAAGACTTCAGTATGAGAATGAATATGCTGAACTTATTACAGTTACTTCAAGAACAAAAGATAGCTAACAGGACAACAGGTTTGCAGGATCAAAATATATATATTAGCTTCCCTCTCTTAATTTGTGAGCGCCTTTAGTTCAAGATTCTCCTGCAACAATATCCAACACACATGAAATCTATAATCACCTTTGAAACATCTCTAGACAAGAACTTACTCCAGATAATAAAGGACCTGAAGCAACGCTACGGCTCTGAAGCCAAAACAAATACAAAAAGGTGGCTTTTGCCCTCCCATGAACCCAGGTCAGAACCCCCTCATCTCCTACTGCCTCCAGAGTAAGTAAAAACACCATTTACAAGGCATTTATCTTCTGGCAAGCAACATTATGTCAGACCTGTTTGGTCAGTGATCTGTACAAACAGGATGGAGAATGGCAAATGACTCAGGGCACAAGAAATTGGAAGTTTTAAAATGTGCAGAAATATTCTTTCTTTTTAGACAATGTGACTTGGATGTTCCCACACTCAAAAGATTTGCCTGAGGACTCAATCTGAGCCAAAATCCAATTAAGTGCTATAAAAATCAAACAAACGGGTTGTGTTCAAAGAGCTAAGCCCATTTTGACAGTCTGAAAAACCTGGGGGTGAATAAAGGTAGAATCCTTACCTAATGAGACAACATTTCCATAGTTCTCCTGCATAACATCCCTGTAAAGGTCCCTTTGTGTAGGGTCCAGAGGTCTCCATTCTTCCCGAGTGAGGTACATGGCCATGTCTTCAAATGTCACAGGTGCCTGAAATTACACAAACGTTTCCTCATTACTTGGTAGCCAGGGGTTAGTCCCAGTTTTTCTTCTTGAAATTGGAGACCTGGCTAAAAATGTTGAAGAGTCGAGCAATAAGGTATTACAGAGTCCAAAAAATAAATACGCCAAAAGGTGACAAGGTAAAAAAAAAGGAAGCACTTTATGAGCTGACTGCTGAGATCTCACGGCCAGACATCCCGGATACCTTATCCTGCAGCCGTACCTTTCTCAGCACACTTATGGCACACCATACATGTACTACCAATGTTCCTTTTCCTGGAATAGCTTTCTCAGATTAGTGAATGTTACTAGTCTTCATGGCCTTATGCCAATGCCAACTGTTCTTAACGCCCGCTTTCCCCCACCCCACCCCATCCCACACACTCCACCCCACTCCTTCCTCAGCGCCCCCCGCCCCTTGGTTTCCACACCATAGCGCTTCCTACGGCGGCAAGTGGAGCACTTCTCACGTTGGTTCACTCACGTGAAGTGAATGCAAGTGTCTCCCTACAGTTGTGGGCAGGAGCGGGAGACCCGTCTCATCCACCTTTTGTCTCCTCAATCTTTAAAAGCATACAGCAGGTACTCAATAAATGCCTGTGTGTGGTTATACTAGCCTGATACTAGTCCCTGCGGGCAGAAAACCAACGCCGCAGAATGACTGATCCCAGGGAATTTCCCACAGGGGTTTGCAGAGCAGAGTAACGCCGGGACGCGGTGGGTAAGCAGAGGCAGGGTCGGAGAAGCCACCCCCGGCTTACCTGGGACCCAGCCATGAGTAGGGTGGCTGCCATCTCAGGCACAAGGGTTCACCTCCCGGGAGAGAGAGCAGGAAAAGCAACGAGCAGACAGCGCTGAAGAAGGCGAAAAGCAGGGTGTGAGGCACGGAAAACAGGCCCTGCCCACTCCCCAGGGCTGGAGTTCTGGCAGTCGGGCGAGCTGGGCGGGAGGGCCTTGCACTGGGGTCGGGTCAGTTTCCTCCCTGACCCTCGAATAAAACCCGCCCTTGCGTCTCCTCCACCACAGGGTGGAGGTACTGGTGGAATCCAAGAAGACAGCCCCCTAGCTCGGTCCCTCCTGAGCCCGGGGTCAGGCAGATGCTGTCTCAGGGAGGAGGCTCTCAGCCCAACCCACAGGACACCTCCGCTCTTCCATCTCGAGGCTGAGCCCTTTCCGGCAGCTGGATCGGCCAATCAAGGAGTGAAGCTCTCAGAACGCTCTGCCAATTAGGTGCTGGACACTAGGCCCACCCCCTGTCGCGTGGCCGAACACAACTATCACGCCTGCGCCAGTTCCCGTGGCCTGCCGGGAGTTGGAGTTCCATTCCAGCGTACAAAGACCAGTCAGAGGCCAAAAGCTGAGAAGGGAAACGAACAAAAGGATGAAGAAAAACGCGTCCTTTCAAGCCAGGGCGAAGTATCCTTCGCTTTCTTCTCTTGGAGACTCCCTAGTCCGATGAAACCGAAGAAGTTGCCCTTCCTCTTTTCAGGTCCCTAGAAGCTTCTTTGGAGTCAGACTGTTAACTGCTAGGTCGAATCCAGTTTAGGCCCCTACCGGAGTTGAGCTCTGCTGGGACTGGCTTTCATTTGACAATCCAGGTGTGAGAGGAAAGCTGCAGTCGCGTACTCCCGAGGGGGGGAGGGGACGCGAATCGACAGCCGCGCTGGAACTTTGAGCCCCGCCCACGTACTACATCTCCCAGCAGTGCTTGTGGCACTCACACCCTTCTACATAGACTACAACTCCCAGCAGGCTCTGCGCCAAGTGTCCAGCTCTCGTGGACAACCGGCTTCTAGGCCTGACGGTGTTCGGGCCCCATCACTATTAACCCTGTCGGAGCGGCTAACAGCGTCCTTCAGAGGAGGAGGGCGCCCCTGACGGACGCCCAGAGTCCTGCCTAGCTGAGAGGAATCAGAAGCTGGAGTGGGGTAGGGTGGGGTATGGAGATATGCAAAGAGGAGAGAGTCGGACCCCAGGGCAGAGAAGGTCCATCCTTATCCCTTAGAGTTTATCTGCTAAAATGGTTTCCTGGAGGCCTCCAGCACCGAAGGACCTCCGAGGGCCTGAGGCCGGCGGGAACTCAGGATGCTCCAGTCCCTGTCAGGCTGAAAGTAGGAAGCCGAAAACCCGCGTTGGAACGAACAGACTTACCTCCTTGGCCAACAGAAAATTTAGTAGATCTTCGACTTCAAGATCCAAGAGACCTCACATAGATCCCAGAGCTACAGAGTTCTATGAGACCTCAGGTGTTTGGAGAGAGACTAGAGATCACTGGCTGATCACGGAGATAGCAGGTAGATCACGAATCCTTCGATGTGCAGGCAAAGCCCAGGGATTGTTAGCTAATTTTAAAGACTCGCAGATTCCCGAGACCTCAGACTCTCAGCGCAGATCATCCAACCACAGGTTCATACGCAGATCCCTGAGACCACAGCAGCTGGCCAAGAAACACCACCGACAGCTAAAGTTCTTCTGAAGGGAAGGACTTGCCGTCTTCCCTTTTCCCAGACAAGATGAGGGAATTAGACAATGGAAGCCGAGCACGAGAAAAAGCAGACATTCTGCGTGGGGAAGAGCTCTGAGCTCTCAGTAGCCTTGGAGAGGGAAGTGATGGAAAAAGAATATAGCAGCTTATTAGGGACTCCCACCCTCTTCAAGTTATAAATATCCCCAGAACCTTGGCTACGTGCCCGGAAGCCTGTTGTCTCAAACTGTACAGGAGGCTTCTCTGCCTGGGCTGGGAAAGGGGCTTTTCTTTTGTTTTGCAGATACATCCACCCACAGAGTGACTTGAATAATTTTTTTAAAAAACATGACTCTAGGCCATGCTTTTATTAGTGAGTGTCCTGTTCCCAGTGCCTGGTTATTTGTGGTTAAATTACTCAAGTGTCTAAAAAGAGCTAGGGCCCTATCTAGCCATGAGAGAGACTCCCCATTCCTACACCTCTTCTACATTTCTTTCCGCAATCAAAGGTCTAGAAATTCTTTAGAAGCGGTGAAATTGTACTAAAATTGATCTGGGCACCAAAAAAAAAAAAAAAAAAAAGGAATATAAAAAGGGTCCCCAAGAGTCAGTTTCCCTGTGGGCCTCAAGGTCAGAGAGACCTGGGTTAACATCCAGGTTGTGTATCCTCTGGACAGTCGTTTAATCTTGCCAAGGCCCATTTCCTTTTCTGTCAAATGGGGATAATTACAGTCACAGTGGTGGTGAGGACAGAGATGACTTTAAAGCACTGATGATAGCTGTTATGAATCCTGCCTCTCGTGGCAGGGGAGACTTCCAGAGAGCCCTGTTGGATATCATCACTGGCTCAGAAAATTTGGGAAGTGACCTTATCCTCACATCATGTTTCTACTGGAAATCCAATTTCATGTGGAGAACCAGTAGAGCAGAGGTTCTTGGGGCCTTGAGCTCAGAAAAGCCTCCAGGTCAGGGGTTAATAACCCTCCTATGAGGGAGAGGGAGGAGGATTGGTTCAGACTTTGGTTTCCTAATTGCAGGTCTCTAACTTGACCTAAGGCTGAGGTGAGGGCTTGAGCCCCTCAGCCCAGTGGGGCTCCCTTTTCATCCTCCTCTTGACAGATTGCTTTGTAAACTTCCTTAGGCCTTTTCTGCCCCCTGCTCTAGTGCTTTAAGCCCTTCTTTGTCCTCTTGGCTGTTTCTTTAATTCCTCAAGCCTGCCTGGGGGCAGAATGACTCTCTAAGCCCAGTTTGGCTGCTTGCCACCCTCTGTGAGTAAGTGCTTTTCTCTTTCTTCACCTGGGACCCTCCAGAGGGTGGAGATGAGAGACTGAGAGTGGATGGAAAGCATGACTGCATTTGGAACCCCTAGGGGGGAGTGTGGAAGAAGGGGAGGAAAGACAGTGGCTGAGGGGCTTCCTGTTGTAGCCTTCAGTGGACTTTGAGGGTTGAGGTCACTGGAGGAGGAGGTAGCTTCCTGCTCCATTGTTCAGGATTTCAGTGTTTTGCGGGAATAATGTACTGTTTGTAGGCTTTAAGTGCCAGCTTGTGAGGCTATACTTACTCCCATTATTCAGCAAGCAATGAGCACCTACTGTGTGCAGGAGCAGCAACAGAGAGCCTAGCACTGGGGAAAGGGCCAAGAGAGCCATGTGGTCTCCAGTTTAGGCTTTTGACATTTTGTCAGACCCACTGACCCATATGATTAAAAACCTTCTTTATATATCCTTACCAGACTATAGCTTGTGGGGCACTACACAAGATAGTTTATGTTGTTAAGTGCCTTCGAGTTAGTTCCGATCCATAGCAACCCTGTATCCAAAGGAGCTCTGGTAGTGTAGTGGTTACGATTCAGGCTGCGAATCTCACAGTCAACAGTTCCGCGGGAGAAAGATGAGGCTTTCTGCTCCTGTAAAGATTTACAGCCTCAGAAACCCTGTACAGGGTCGCTGTGAGTCGGAACTGACTCCACGGCACATAACAACAACAACATTAGGTTTCCAAGGAGCAGCTGGTGAGCTTGCAGTTCAAACGGCTTTACAGTCTGGCACACCCTAAGGCACACCACAGGACTCCTATAGAAGATATTTTAATAAATCCTATTATCTTGTGAACAATTATATTGTTGCTTTTATGTTTTACGTTAGAAGTATTAATTGAATAAACATTTGAAAATATGCCTCAGTGGTTGTAATCCTGTTTTGTCATCTCTTCATTTTCACATATACCAGAAATCTCAAAATAAGCAACCTGGGTGTCTCTTGATCTGCAAGGCTCCTAGCAGCGCAAGGGGGCAGGGAGGACACATTGACTTGCAGTCACTGCCAAGCCCTGTAGTACAGGGATGAATGAGCTAATCAGTGCTGAGGAGGGCATGGGCTGGCCTGGGGGGTGAGAGAGAGGCTCCACAGAGGAGGTGACATCTGAGCTGGCTCACTAAGACTGTGTAGGAGTTTGCAAGGCAGCACAAGTGGGAGGGAAAGCATTCCAGACTTGGAGAACAGCATGTGCAAAGGCACGGAGGCGTGAACGGGTAAAGCATATTTCAGAAGGACCATGATTGAGTATGGCTTGAGGGAAGAACAAGGGGAGGTGGAGCAGCAGGGGGAGGAAGCAGAGCAAGGACAGTCTCTTTTGTCCCCTTGAATCAACAAAGCTGGTGATGAGATGCAGATGGTGGGAGGCCTGAGGCTGGGTCTGCAGAGAGGAGGTGGGAGTGGAGAGGACCAGCTCTTTCTGACCTCAGATATGCCAACTGGTTGTCTCCAAAGAGAATCAATACTTTAAGAAAAAAAACCACAAGTAAACAACTGCATTCTAAATGTGTTGGTTTACTTTAAGGACATCAAATAGGCGCATAGTCACTGAACCTGTTTGTTGTGCCCCAAAGTCGATTTGAACCACAAGGTAGGCGGTTCAAGCTCACCAGCCACTCCTCGGAAACCCTATACAGGGACGCTATGGATCGGAAACAACTCAATGGCACTTAAGAACAAATTCTGTACCACACTCAGCTGGGAGATAGAACAGGGCCCCTCACAATGACTGTGGGGCAGCTGTAAGGATTCAACGTGAGTGAGAATGGCTGCAAAGTGCATTGCCCTCCACCTTGAAACATGGTGACTGCCATTTATGGAAGGGGAGGTAATGCACATCTCAAATGCACTGTGAGGTGAAGCGTATTTCAAAGAGGTCAGAGCATGACAGGAGACCTGCATTCAAATTCAGGTTCTATCTCCGAGAAGCAATTTACTCTCTAAACCTTGATTCTCTCAGTCTGTAAAAAAGGTACTCAGAACCTAGTTCATAGGGTCAGAGGATTAGTTGATGTACTGTATTCCCCTGTGCTCAAAGGAATAACCAGAGCTGTCACTATGACTCAGGCATGAGTCTATGGACCTTCTTGTAGTAACTTAATGAATTTCCACACCAACTCTTTAAGTTAGGTGCTAATATTACCACCATTTTACATGGAGAAGTTATATAAAATGCTTGAGATACTCAGCTAGTAAGTGCTCTCCAGTTTATAATTATTGACACTACCATACAAAGAAATACTAAATAAATTATCATAAGCATCATCATCACAGTAGAATGTAATTCAAGCTGTGAGAATTTCACTGAGCTGCTTCTCAGAAACCCTATGCAGTCACTATGAGTCAGAAATGATTTGACGACGAAAACAACAGAAGAGTTTTGAGGAATCCTCTCTTGTGGCCAGAGAAGACTTCCTAGAAGGCAAGCATCTGAGGTGGTTAGGACTTTGATTGGGTGGAGAACAGTTCAGGAGGAGGATACTCAATAGAGAGTTACAGGTTGGAAGGCCCAACCTGTATTCAAGAACAGGCCAAAGCCTCCCTTAGACTGGAGCATAAGGAACAAGGGTGGGAGATAAGTCATCCAAGACAGTGAAGAAGACCATTAAAAGTCAAACCCGAATCTGGTGGGTTTTATTTGGTATCTGGTGGAAATCCACTGAACATGACTGAGGTAATGATGTGCTCAGAGAGAGCTATGCTATGCAATTGCTTATCAGGTAGGGAATTGGAAGACCAATAGAAAGTGGCCCTTTGCATCAGTTCAAGGACCCTTGGAAGACAGCGTCAATGGTGATGGCCAGGAGAGCAGGGTTGGATGAGACAGAGATTGTAGAACGGGTAACTGATAAAGGGAAGAGGTTCAAAGACGGTACTAAGAAGTGAATTAGTAGACAGAAATAGGAAAGACAGAGAGGGAACTTTAAAAAATGGAAAATATAAGTTTAGTTTCAGATCAAATGTATCTAGGGGGCCAGTGGGATACTGGATGTTGTAAATATTGGGCTCAAGAAAAATCGGGCTAAAGCTAGAGTTTGGTAGTCTGAAAGACTTCTCATTCTTAACAGTATACATATTAGGCTCCTGTAACATAGTAATCGGGCTGCTAATCTCACGGTTAGCAGTTCAAAACTACCAACTGTTCCACAGGAGAAAGATGAGGCTTTCTACTCCTGTAAAGATTTACAGCCTTAGAAACCCTGTACAGGGTCATTGTGAGTCAGAACTGACTCCATGGCACATAACAACCAGCTTTGGAAAGGAGCTCTGGTAGGGCAGTAACAAATTGCTTGATTGCTAATTAAAAGGGCAGTGGTTCAAGACAACAATCAGAGATTGACAGATATATGTGGCAACACCACTCAATTGACAAATGGAAGAGTCCAGAACAGAACAAAACTACAACAACGAATTCAGAGGATCTGGGAGGAACAGAAGACCCTAGGACCATCAAGGGAGAAGAGCACAAGTGGATTGTGGGACCCTAACCAGAAAAGCAGGGACACCAGAGATAGAGGCAGAGATGATGACATGGAGAGAGAGAGCAGCTAAGGACTCCAGACTCATGGAAAGAGAAAGTCTGTGTGCTGGTGGCCAGGAGGCAGACTTGCAGAATGTGCCCTTTGGTTGTTTAAATGATTATATATTCCTGTGTGTTTTTGTGTATATCCAAAATAAAACAAAACAAAAACTCCCCAAAACAGAGGGAATAGAAGCAAATACTGTTGAATGATGATGCATGGAGGAGATTATAATCATTACAATGAAATGAAATACGATAGGATGAGTGTAAAACCAATGTAACCCATGTAAACTATCACTCAATTTACAATAAAAACTGTTAAGGGAGGGGAGGGTAGTGGTTCAAACACATCAGCTGCTCCGTAGAAGAAAGATGTGGCAGTCTATTTTTCTTGCCTTGGAAACCTTATGGGACAGTTCTACTCTGTCTTACTGTGTCACTATAAATCAATCAACTTGACAGCAACTGGGGACAGAGAGGAACCTAAATTGGTCATAGGATCTTGAATGTTCTTTTGTTTTTGAGATCTTTTGGCCATAACATTCTTGGCAAAACTGCCATCTTAGACATGTTGCCTCTCTGCTTTCTGTTACTAAACTTGTCTTTTCTCTCCCATTAGGTTACAGTCTCCTGGTCCTAGGTAGTCTTCCTGAGAGGTCAGAGGTTGATGCTAACTTAATGCAGCTCACACCCCGTTCATATTTGATATGGAGGAATTGGGGTTAAACCATGTGTTCCAGCCAACAGTGTGTGCAGAGACTCTGACAAGGAGGAAGAAGTGAGAGAGGCACAGAATGTGGGGACAGGCCCTGTGGGCCAGGTCAAGAACAATGGAAAAATTTAAAGGGCTAGGGGTAGTTGTAATACAATCAGGTTTGCAACTTTGAAAAGTCAAGAAAGCCTGAATTGGAGTGAGTGGGTCCAGAGTGAATGCAGGGAGACTAACTGGAGGGGCTTGATGCCTACAGATGAACACAATTCGGCCTATGCATGCTTTTCTGAGTCCATTTAAACATGTAAATGTGCACTGTGTAGATGTGCAGATATGAGCCAGCTTGTTCTTTTGCTATTAATCAAACTCATCTTCTCTGTAAATAGTAAGGTTATTGAGGGCAGAGATTCCTTTGACTATTATTATTATTGTGTGTTATAAATCTCTAGGATACTTAGCACACACAATTAGACCACAACTCTTGAAAATCTCCACACAAAAAAAAAGAAAGAAAGAAACTCATCCTAAAAGAACCTTTAGGACATTATTACATCACATCAACAGTGCTATTTTGTCAGCTTTTGGTTTCCGGACATTTGGAAAGAAGACCAGATCACACAGAGCCTAAACCCTTGTCCTGGACCAGCAGCATCAACATCACTCTAGAGCTTGTTAGAATCAAAAAATCTCAGGCCTCATGCTGGCCCACTGAATCGCAATCTGCATTTCAACAAGAGCCCCAGGGGATCCCCATCTTCATTAACTATTAATGTCCCTCTGCACTGCTGGGGCGAGATGGGGGGAGTCCTGGTGTGGTGCTCTAGGATAAGCACTTGACCTCAAGGTCAGTTTGAACTGCAAGGTTGGAGGTTCAAACTCACCAGCCACTCCTTGTTTTTGTTAAGTGCCATCGGGTCAATTCCAACCCATTGCAACGACCCTGTATAGAGTTTCTGAGGAGCAGCTGATGAGCTTGAGCCTCCAACTTTCCAGTTCAAATGACTTTGCAGTCTGGCGCATTAACCCACAGCGCCACACCAGGACTCAAGCCACTCCTTGGAAACCCTATATAGGGTTGCTGTGGGTCGGAACCAACTTGATGGCACTTAACAACAAGAAGCACTGCTGGGGATAATTTTTGGAACTTGAGTGTGTCATTTATCACATCCTCATGTGGAAGTCTGTGCGTCAGGCTTATTTCCCTACCAGGTCACAAATTTCTGAAGTTGCGCGCTGAGTATCTTCTGTGAGAGAATTTTCAATCCTTCCAAAGGACCTACCCCAAATCTGATTATTTAAAAGTTGAACATGATGACATATTTCTATGTAGTTTACTTATAGGCTTCATCAATCGTAGAAGACACCTGTAGGTGGGGGAGGAAGGAAATAACCAATGCCAGAGGATGAGACCCAAGGTATAAAAGGAACTGGGTGAAGGCTTCTCCAACAGTTGCCCTAAGGGTGAGCCAAGGCAGACAAGAGTCCTAATGGCCTCTGCACAAAGGGGCCAAAGAGTTCACAGATTTCTGAACTTCATTTACAGTTACCCAATGCTAGAGGCAGTCAGAGCCTAAGACCGGATCTCTTGGGCAGGCCCGTTGGACCTGCTCCCAAGGCTTTCCCAGAAGGTTTCAGCTTTGCCTGAAGTTCCTATCAGCTTCAAAAGCAAGCTGATGTCATTATCAACAGAGAGACACAACAGTGCTCCTTGTGTGCTGCAGACGTCCTTTAAAACTCAGGCCACGGATGGCGCTGTGAGGAACACATTGTTGGGGCCTAGGCAGGTTCCCGGCCTCAGGACCTCCAAGGGGCTATTGTACACAGGGCACTCTTCATTTGGAAAGCCTGAGCTCAAGAGTATTTGTTTCCTGTCTAGAGAAACCAGGTGTGGAATCCTCAAACACCCTCAAAGTCAGCTATGAACAGGGGACAGCAGAGAGTCTGGAAAGAGATGAAGGAGCAGGGAAGAAATATTTCTACATGATATGTAGTTATATCTGCCTAAGTCAAACCATGTGCTGTCTGCTTTCTACTTGTGACTGGGGTGGAGTGAGGTGGGGTACCATTTGTGCCAGACCAGAAAAGGCTAAGAGGATCAGACATGAAGGAAGGGACTCGGATCACATGTCTGCCATCCACAGTCACAAATCTGACCCGTCAGCTGTGAGACTCTGAAGTCTGACTTCCTCAAAGAGGTCTGTCAACACAGATTCTCAGCATCTTGGCTCCATTAGGCTCTCCCACTGTTTGCAAAAGATTTTCTCCCGCAGGTCTCCATCACCCCATTCAGAGTTCACCATTTTTCTTCATTTTAATTTTTATTTTTTATCCAGTTCAGATGGTTTATTGCTTCCTCTTTGTTCTTCCTCACCTTGTTCACTAGAATCATGGCTGGTGGTTCCATCAGCAGAACTGTAAAACCAAAAAGCCAACAGAATTTGAAACTCTTACTCTGTGTCCCCCAAGGAGGCTATGAGGGAACAAGATGAACCAGAGTCCAAATCCCAGCTCTGCCATTCTTAGCCATGTGACCTTGGGCAGATCATCCTAGGAGGTGGTACTAGTGTCACTCCCATTTTGTTGTTGTTGTTGTTGTTGTTAAGTGCCCTTGAGTTGGTTCCAAATTGTAGCGACCCTGTATAGGGGTTCTGAAGATTAGCTGGTGGCTTTGAACTGCTGACCTTGTGAGAGATTTGAAGTCCAGTGCTGATCCTACAGCGCCACACTAGGAATTCCATTTTTAAAGGTAAAGAAATGGCTCAGAGAGTTTATGTGACCTGCCCAAACTCCTGGAATGTATAGATGATGACAGAGTCAAAATCAAAAGAATAGTGGCTTGTATGTTTCAAGCACATATGTACCCAGAGCTGCTTCATATGGTTGGATAGGTTGTTCAACAAACAAGGGAACCTGGTGAAAGAGGCAAGTTGGGTCCCGAAACGCACCTGGAGTCCTGATGTGATGCTGTAGGATAAGCACTGGACTGCAAGGTTGGTTTGAACTATGAGGTTGGTGGTTCAAACTGAGTAGCCGCTCTTCAGAAATTCTATACAAGGTCTCTGTGAGTCCGAATCAACTTGATGGCATTAAACAATAACAAAAAGCAGTATCTTTACTAACATTCTCTGATTCTCAATGGAAGTTCTGGTATGGCGCTGTAGGATAAACACTGGATTGCTAACTGAAAGGTTGGAGGTTTAAACCCACTAGTTGTTCCTTGGAAACGCTATACAGGGTCACTATGAGTCGGAACCGACTCTACAGCACTTAAACACAACAATAATCCTCAAAGCAACTCTGTGGGTTAGACATTGGTCCCCTCAGGTTACAGACGAGGAAATTAAGGCCTAGAGAGTTAACACCACGTACCTAAATCACTTTGTAATTGTAAAGTTAGGATTTGAATCTTATTCCTAAGCCCATGAGTGAAGCCACTGGTGTACTATACTGACTCTCTCCCTAAATGCTTGATAAGTGATTTAGGAAAATACACAAGCATCTGGCTTTTACGTTAACAAACATGGCAGCTCTAATGAGATCCCAGGTTATCCAGGTCCTTGGTCATGTAGAAAAATCAATCAATTGGGGATCAGAATACTGTCTTTCAGTGTGTGACTTCACTATTGTGGCTCTGTGGGATATAGCGGTGGACCAAAAGATCTGTTTGAACAGCAAGGTCGGAGGTTCAAACTCACCAGCCACTCTTTAGAAACCCTATACAGGGTCGCTATGAGTTGGAACAGACTCGATGGCACTTAACAATAACAACAACATTCAACTAAAATAGCGTAGTTCAATTTTCTTGTCTGAAAGTGAGAGTACTATTATAAAGGAACACTCCTCATAGCTGTTTGCAAAATGTGTGTGCATATGTACTAATCCATATGACATTAAAATCACTTTTTTTTGCTCAGAAAAGTGTGTGACATGCTCAGGGTCACCCAGCAAGTAGGGTAGAGTAGGAACTTGAAACCCGGGCTCCCAACTCCCAATCCCTGTCTCAGTCCTGGGCTCTTTGCTAACTAAGTGCCTTAGAACATCAGAGCACCTGCAGCCTGCTGGTAGCCCAGACATCTTATCACCCAACACACGCGCAAGTCAGATGCTGCTGGAAACTGACGTGAGTCACTTGACCACACTTAGTTCTCTCAGAAGGTTTGGCAGGAAGGAGCACTCCTGCAAGAATCTTTGCTTGGCTCCTATGCCTGAAAATGAAACTTCCGCTTTTGCAGGAGCTGAAGAGGCCTGGGCTACAGACTCTAGTATTATAAGGCTTTTCCAGAGTTGCCTTAGAAGGGGAGGGAGGCCTCTGACCTGGTTCAGCCCTCCTGTGTCTCTCATCCCCATCTGGGGTCAGTAAAAGCACTTTGTAAAGAGGTGTGGTCCAAGTGAGATTGCTCTTGTTTTCTTCTGTCTCTGTGGAAGACAGATGGAATCGGAAGGCTGATTCCATCTGTGCTCACGCGCTGCTTTGCCCATCCTGTGCTTAAATGTGGGATGCTGCCCCCACCCCAGCTGGGTACCTCTCACAAACTAAAATATACTCATGCTTGATCTCTCTCACCTCCCCACAACGATTCATTGACTTGGCAGACCTACTCTGTTCAGGCTAGCAAGCCCCTCAAACATGAGGCCCCTTTTGGGCTATGGAAGGCCTGGTGGCACAGTGATTAAGCTCTTGGCTAGTAACTGTGTGAGAAAAGACCTGGTGAACTGTTCCTGTAAAGATTATAGCCTAGACAACTCTATGAGGCAGGTTTACTCTTTCCTGTAGAGTCGGAACCTTCCTAATGGCACACAACAGCAACATGTGGGGCAGCGTCTGTGGATGACATGGAAGAGAGAAAACCATACAGACCTTCCAGCGATTGCCGCATTCATTGCATAAGACAAAGGTAGTCATCGGCTCATCAGCACTGCGTGTCTGCACCTAAAGAGAGAGAGGACAGCTCATGAGGTCACTCCCCTGCTCTAGAACCTGCCATGGCTCCCATTGTCTATGGTAGAAGGTCCAAATCCCAGAACTTGGCACTGTCATTCCCAACCCACCTCGACGAATCTCATCACTGAGAACTGATGCCTGCTTTCCTCTCCTCTCTCAGTCAGCTCAGCCCCAAGTAATTCACTGGCTTAACCTGGCCTTTGCCATCCTTATCGATCCCTCTGACACTGTCAGAGAGCTGACACCAAACAGACTGTCTATAAAATCTTCATGCACTGTTTCAGCAGAAATTTTATTGTTTTTTATTTTTTTTAAATCATTTTGGTTAGTTATAATAACAAAAATATTTTTATAAGCCCAACTTACATGTATCAATATACCTACAAGGCTAAAACTCTATGCGAATTTACTTTCTGAACCTTCTAATGTGCTCATGGAGCCCTGGTGGCACAGTGGATTAAGTACTGGGCTGTTAACCATAGTGACCTTGTATAATGTTTCCAAGGAGGAGCTTGTGGGTTTGAACTGCTAACCTTGCTCTTAGCAGTGCAGCGTTTATCCTACAGAACCATACCAGGACTCCAAATTAAAGGAATCATTGTTGTTTGGTGCCATTGAGTGGGTTCTAACTTATAGTGACCCTGTATAGGGTTTGCAAAGAGCAGCTGGCTGGTGAGTTTGAATCACTGACCTTGTGGTTTAAACCAACCTTGCTGTCCAGTGTTTTATCCCAGGAATAGAAGGAGAAAAATTAAAAATGGCTTATACTAAGTTACTAACAATGTAACTAGTCCTGGAATGCTAACGACAAGGTCAGCAGTTCAAACCCAACAACCGCTCCTTGGAAACCCTATTTAGATAGGGTTCGTATGAGTCAGAACTGACTCAATGGCACTTAACAATAACAATGTTATAAATCACCGTTGAAAGATTTTTACAAGACAATTTTACTGTTAGTATTCATATAATCTAAGAAATATTACATTTTAGCAATTTATAACTCTCATCGCATATTAGTTTATAATTAAAATTGATAATAGGTGCTACTAAGGATTCTGTACGATCTGAATCATTCTGGAAGGGAGCAGTTCCAGTTGGGGGTGTGACACTATGGGTGACCGCAGTGGTAACTCTAATCCTTGTGACATCACTACTGAGCTGAGCTGACCTCTCTTCTCTGGCCTCCAGGCTCTTCCCCTACCAAAGGACTTTCTGACTCACCCCTGAACACACTCTGGGGGATGGACACGCCTTACAAGGAGCTTGCTGTTTTTGTTATGTGCCATCGAGTCACTTCTGAACCATAGCAATGCTGTGTAGGATTTCCGAGGAGCAGCTGGTGAGTTTGAACCTCTGACCTTGCGGTTCAAACCGACTTTATAGTCCAGCACATTAACCTACAGTGCCACACCAGGACACCTACAGGGAGCAAGGAGCACCTTCTCAGATCCTCTTTATGGTCTAACAGGTGGAAGAACTGAGGATCAGAGAGGAAGAGGGCTTGATGATAACTGGGCTGTTGAATGTTGTCTGTTTCAGTTTCTCATCCACTTAAACCATGTTCTAGCCCTTTAGGTACAAGAACAGGGTTTCCCACAGCAAACTCCTGGTGCTCTTAGATTGAGCATCTACTGTTCAGATGCTCTATAGCTGACCTGGGATGGCTGTAGCATGTTGTCACTTTGCTGACACTCAGGTATGACAATGTCAGCTGGGAGCCTGTTCTGTGGGAAGGAGTCTCCCAGCTAATGAGTCTGCCAGGAGGACACTGCTCAGCACAGTCTTGTCGCCACAGAACAGTGACACCAGAGAAAGGCTGACAGTGGGGTTTCTCTGTGGGAGAGAAAACTTTGCTACCACGCAATTTATTTCCTGAGGGAGGCAGAACCTAGGACACACGTGACTATACATGGGGGGAGATATGTTTGGGAGGAAGCAGGAAAATCTGGGCATTCTCCATGGGGCTCCCTTTGAAAAGCAAAGCTGGCCTTGCTATTTCTGCTGTAGCTACAGATTGCCACCGATAATGTACTTTTGATACACCTTTCTTTCTGAGCAGATAGAAGAATGAACAGCATTCTAGAATGACTACACACTAATTAGAACCTAAGAATACTGGTGCCTCGAGGGCATACATGATGTCCTGGTGTAGCACTGTAGGATAAACACTGGACTGCTAACCACAAGGTCCAAAGTTGAAACCCACCAGCCGTTCCTCAGAAACCCTATGCAGTTGGAACCAAATCGACAGCACTTAACAACAACAACAACATATGACCGAGAAATAGGCAGTTTTCTGATTTTAACGTTTTTAGCATGGAGGCCTTCCACAACCTTCTGTAGCTCTCCATGTGAGGGCAGTGGTCTTCACCCTTAGGACTCAGGGCTAAATCCTTTACGCTTTATTGACTGTAGGTTGTATTGCTGTGGAAAGTCTGAGAATCCAGACGCCTGGTTTATAACTATCCCTTCCAACTGTGTGTGACTTCAGAAAAGGTGTGTCTGGTTCATCGTATCCTCACCACAGGGCAGGCGGACCTCACAGACACATATCCGAGTGAGACCTTTTGAGAACTTTTCTTAGAAGCCAGGGGCATGTGATGTGGTTGTACCAAGACTTGTCCTCCTCTCTATGGTCTGGAGTTTTTGCCCTTTCTCCCTCTATGACTCTTCCCTAAGCTTCTCTCTGGTTCCCACTTTTATGGTCCTATGGCTTTTATGACAGGTCTCTTTCACCACAGTCCTCCCCGGGGCCCCAAGCCCAGCCCATACACATACCTGGTTATAGGTACAGTTCTTCTTCTTGCACTTGCTGCATTGGAAGAGGTCAGTGGTGGTACCACCCGTCTTGGCCATCTGGTGCTCACGGATGGCCTCCTGGGTCATGGCATTTCTCAGTTCCCTCAGTTCATCACTGGCCATTTCCTGGAGAGAAATGAGTCTACCTTTCAGAGCCAAGGAGCCCGGGATCCCTGCTACACACCTGGTTTCTAGAGAGTCTGAACAGAGGAGGAGTAGGGAACGTGCTAAATTGAGAACAAAGAACTGGAGGAAGGCCTGAAGCTCTAGCCCTGTCCCAGGTGGGAAAGGCTGTACCTGCAGAGTCTCCATCCATTCCTGGGAAGGACGGTCAAACCTGGGGGCTCTGGCTGGGCCAAACACAGTACGGCACACACAGGAGTGCAGCAAACAAGCAGATTCTGTCCCAGGGTCAGCACCCTTGTGCATATATTTCCTCAACGCTGGTGCTCATCCTGCTTGCCAGGCCCTGGTTACCTGTCTGGACCTTCCTTCTTGAGATACTTGGCCACTGCCCACCTGGTCTATGATGTCCCCCTTACACTTAGAGTCTGGACCTGATCCTGTGCCTGTGGAGCTCTGTTTACTGCCTAGCCTATTTTGCCTACTGGGAACCTTGGTCTCATCTCTCCCTGATTTATTGCTGCTACCCTAACTTCAGCTGAATCCTGAAGCACCTAGATCTACATGACTGCTCACCTGTGCAGATGGAACATATATAT
>NW_006408565.1:15057850-15073767 GCF_000296735.1 Chrysochloris asiatica | reverse complement strand
TTGAAGAGCAAAGATGGCAGCTTGAGGACTAAGGTGCGCCTGACCCAAGTCATAGTATTTTCAATAACCTCATATGCATGCAAAAGCTGGACAGTGAATCAGGAAGACCATAGAAGAATTGATGCTTTTGAGTTATGGTGTTGGAGGAGAATATTGAAAGTGTCATGGGCTGCCCATAGAACCAACAGATCTGTGCTGGAAAAAGTACATCCAGAGTGTTCCTTGGAGGCCAGGATGGCCAAACTTCGTCTCTCAAACTTCAGACATATTGTCAGGAGGGATCAGTCACTGGAGAAGGCTATCATGTTTGGTAAGGTGGAGGGTCAGAGAAAAAGAGGAAGACCGCCAGCGAGCTGGATTGGCAAAGTGGCAGCATCAATGGGCTCAAGTGTGGCAACAATTGTGAGGTTGGCCCAGGACCGGGCAGTGTTTTGTTCTGTTGTACATAGGGCTGCTATGAGTCGGTACTGACTCAATGGCACCTAACAACAGCAAATCATTTTAATTGATATTAACCATACTTACTTTCAAAAAGCCCAGGATAAGCACCCAGTTGCTAACGAAAGATTGGTGGTTCAAACCCACCAGTGGTCCCATAACAGAAAAAGTCCTATCTGTTCCCATAAAGATTAGAGAATTGGAAACTGTGGGAAAGTTCTACCCTGTTCTACAGGGTCATTATGAATCAGAATTGACTCTACTGCACACAACAACATACTCCTTATATCACTGAGAACAAAGTTGGCATAAAAGTCACATGATTTTTGACTTGTTGACCACTGCTCCCACACTAGTTGGGCTTCCTGATAACATGCAGAGTCCTGTGAATCTCAACCTGTAAGGGCAGGACTCAGGAATAATATTTTCACTATTGCCCTTAAATTATTCTGGTGCACAGAATATGTTTAAATCCTACCGTCCTAAATGCATGGAGCCCAAGTAGCACAGTGGATTAAGCATTGTGCTGTTAACCACAAGATCAGGGGTTGAAACCCACTAGCCCTCCACGGAAGGAAGATGAAACTTTTTGCTCCTGTAAATATTTATAGCCATGGAAACCCTATAGAGCAGTTCTACTCTGCCATATGGAATCCTGGTGTGGTGCTGTAGGATAAGCACCAGATTGCAAGGTTGGTTTGAACCACAAGGTAGGTGGTTACTGGTGGAGAGAAAGGGGTGTTTTTTTTTTCTCGTACCCCACATTTCCTTGGTGACCAGAGGCATGGCCAGCACCCACCCATACACACCCCCAGTGAATCTCCTGCTCTCAGACAACCAGAACCACATGGTGGTGAGTTGTGCAGTGTGTGCTGCATCAAAGTCAGTTGGGATCCATCTGCACCAACCTCAGCACTTGGATTCAGATGAGACCTGCTTCAGTCCTGCAGAGCCAGCTCTGGTCAGCTCTATATTAGGGGGAACTCTTACCCCTTGCTGCCCTCTGGGACAGAAAGGACTTGATCTCAGATTCTTTACTGTTTCCACAAATTATTTTCAAACTGGGTACTCAAACAGAAAACATGTAGGCATATAGGAACTCCATCAAGGGGTCGAGTCCCTAACATTTTCTCCTCTCTGGGTCTGGCATGTGACATGGGGTTTTCCTGTCCTTGTCTTTATTTGTCCTTTCTTCCCATTTTTCCTCACTTTACCTTCCCTCTTCAGCCTTTCTATCTTCACTGAATGAACCCTGTTTGGAGATGACGCCAAAAGAAAATCACCAAGACATGTCATAATCAAACTCTCCCAAATCAGAGACAAGGAAAGAATCCTGAGAGCAGCTCAGGAAAAATGAAAAGTTACCTACAGAGAACCAGTAAGACAAACTCTGATTACTCTGCAGATACTGTGTAGGCAAGAAGGCAATGGGATGACATATACAAAACTTAGAAAGAAAAAAACCCCTGCCAACTAAGAATCATATGCCCAGCAAAACTGTCCCTCAAATATGATGGCGAAATTAGGGCATTTCCAGATAAACAGAAACTATAGGAATTTGTACTAACCAGACCAACGTCACAAAAAATAGTAAAGGTAGTTCTTTGGATTGAGAACCAACAATAGGAAAGGAAAACCTGAGACAGACATACACAGAAACACCACCCAGAATTCAACTCAGATACAGAAGTATCCAAAGTAAAACAAAACTACAGGACTGAAAATAGGGAACTAAAGATAGATATCAATTTATAATGAACTACAAAGCAAAAAGAGGAAAAAGTGTAGTTATAGAACTTTCATAGGGTTAGGATGTCAAGTAGATTTCAAGATAAAACAGATTGTTTTAAACTGGGGAAAAAATTACACGGTAACCTCAAAGAAAATGAATATAATTTCATATCAAAATAACAAAAAAATGAAAAGCATAATGATTTGGTAAATATTTAAACAATAGCAATGAAAAAAATTGACAAGACAACACATAAACAAAATGAACTCAGCACAGGAAATTATGTGGAAAAAAGAAACTAGCAGTACCCCCCAAACACACAGCAAAATGACAGCACCCCATTCCTATCTATCAATACTTACAATGAACATCAATGGATTATATGTACTAATCAAGAGACAGAATAGCAGAATGGATAATAAAAAACCAGGATCCTTCAACATGCTTGCTGTCTACAAAAGACACACCTTACACACAAAGCTAAAGACAGACAAAATCAAAGGATGGGAAAAATATACAAAGTTAATGATAATAGAGACTTTAAAACAAAAACCAATGTAAAAGAAAAAGACGTTATCTCATGATTAAAGGGTCAATTGAACAAGAGGAGATAATCATAATAACTATGATCCCAATGAAAGAGCCTCAAAATACATAAATTAAACTCTAATAAGACTGAAGAAAGAGACAACTGTAATAACAATAGTAGGAGATTTTAATACACCAATTGTAATGAAGACTAGAACAACTAGAAAGAAAGTCAACATAGACACAAAAGAACTGAACACAATCAACCAATTGACCTCACAGATTTATACTGAGCACTGAACCCAACAACAGCACAATGTACAATCTTGTCCAGTGCACATGGGACATTCTCTAGAATAGACTATGTGTTAGGCCACAAAGCAAGCCTCAATAAAATTTAAAAAAATACTGGAGTGCTACAAAGCATCTTCTCAGATCAGAATACTATAAAATTAGCAATTAACAATAAGAATATAAAGGGGAGAAAAATCAAACATGTGGAAATTGAAAAACAGCCTGCTTAAAATCTACTTGGTAATGGTGGTGTTGGTGGTAGCATGCCATGGAGTTGGTTCCAACTCATAGTGACCCTGTATAGGGTTTCCAAGGCTGTAAATCTTTACAGGAGCAGAAAGCCTCATTTTTCTCTCCTGGAACAGCTGGTAGTTTTGAACTGCTGACCTTGAGCTTAGTAGCCCGACTTGTAACCACTTTTGCTACTTGGTAATAGAAGAAATAAAAAATGAAAAAAAGAAATTTCTTGAATTGAATGAGAATGAAAATACCACATACTAAAACCTTTGGGATACAGGAAAAGCAGGGTTTGTTATTGTTGTGGTTAGGTGCCTTCGAGTCAGTCCCGATTCTTTACCTACCTATGTACAACAGAAACACCTGTGCCATGCTCGTGATCATGTTTCAGCTCATGGCTGCTGTCACTGTGTCAATCCATACTCTTGGTGGTCTTCCTCTTTTCCCCTGACCGTCCATTTTGCCAAGCATGCTGTCCTTCTCCAGGGACTGGTCCTTCCTAATTACATGTCTGACTATGTGAGATGAAGTCTCATCATTCTGGCTTCTAAGGAGCATTCTGGCTATACCTGTTCCAACACAGATCAGTTTGTTCTTCTGGCAATCCATGGTACTTTCAGTGTTTTTCTCTAATACCATAATTAAAATGCATTTATTCTTCTATGATCTTCCTTATTCATTGTCCAACTTTCATATGCACATGAGGCGATTGAAAATACCATGGCTTGGGTCAGATGCACCTTAGTCCTTAAACTGATATCTTTGCTCTTGAACACTTTTAAGAAGTCTTGTGCATCAGATTTGCCTAATGCAAAACATTATTTAATATCTTGGCTGCTGCTTCCATGAGTGTTGATTGTGGATCCAAGCAAAATGAAGTCTTTGACAACTTCAATCTTTTCTCTATTTACAATGGATGTTGTTTATTGGTCCAGTGGTGAAGATCTTTGTTTTCTTGACATTGAGTGCAATCCATACAGAAGGCTGCAGTCTTTGATCTTCATCAGTATTTTAAGTTTTCTTCACTTCCAGAAAGCAAGGTTGTATCATCTGCATATCACAGGTTGTTAATGAGTATTCCTCCAAACCTGATGCCACATTCTTCTTCATATAATCCAGTTTCTCAGATTATTTGCTAAACATATATATTGAATAAGTATGGTGAACGGATATAACCTTGACACACACCTTGCCTGATTTTAAACCATTCACTATTCCTTTGTTCTGTTCGAACCAACAACTGTGCCTTGGTCTGTGTACAGGTTCCTCATGAGAACAATTAAGTTTTATGGAATACCCATTCTTCACAATGTTATCCATTTGTTATTGTTGTTAGGTGCCATTGAGTCGGTATTGACTCATAGAGACCTTATGCACAGCAGAACAAAAAATATATATATAAATAATATTATCCATAGTTTGTCATTAAACACACAGTCTAAAGCCTTTGCATAGTCAATAAAGCACAAGTAAATATCCTTCTGGTATTCTCTGCTTTCAGCCAAGATCCATCTGACGTCAGCCATGAGATCCTTAGTTCATGTCACATCTTCTGAATCCGGCTTGAACTTCGGGCAGTTCTCTATTGAAGTACTGTTGTAAACATTTTTGAATTATCTTCAGCAAAATTTTACTTGTGTGTGATATGAATGATATTGTTTGATGATTTCTGCATTCTGTTGAGTTGCCTTTCTTTGGAATGGGCACAAGTATGGATCTTTTCTAATCAGTTGGCCAGTAGCTGCTTTCCAATTTTCTTGGCATAGATGAGTGAGTGCCTGCAGTCCCGCATCAGTTTGTTGGAGGATCTCATTTTGTATTCCATCAATTCCCAGAGCCCTGTTCTTTGCCAATGCCGTCAGTGCACATTTGACTTTTTCCTTCAGTACCATTGGCTTTTGATCATATACTATATACACACACATATACCAAATGAATAGGATTCCAAACAATGCTACACACGTAATAACCTCACACACAAACACTAAACACATATCATTCCCATCACACATATAAACATCACACTTATACATTCAACACACATAAACATATGCATATCATATACATCAAACATGACACATGCCACACACACATATACATACAGAGATAGGCAAATTACCAATAGTTCAGAAGGTTCCCAGATACCCTGAGGGTCACCCACAGATTCCAGGACCCTATTACATTCCTATTTCCTTTCACTCAATCACTTGGATTCTCTTAACTCCCCTCCATCTCTGGGTAGAAAGCCCTTTAGTTGGCAGTAAAGAGCCAGCCATGTCTGAGGATATGCAAAAGGTCTTTCCAAGATGTGAACTCTGAAATAAGCACATGTAAGTTCAAATCTTTGTACTCACTTACTAGTTTACATGGTCTCTGTTTTATCATCCATAAAATAGGGAGAGTATTTCCTCTTTCACAATATTGTGGTGAGGTTACATGAAATGGCTGATGAATTAACCTATCATACTCATTGGGGATAGAATTGTATATGTATTAAACTTCTAAACATTTTACATGTATATTACCTCAATTAATGAATTCTTCATGAGATATCTCCATTATAAGCGGGAAACTGAAGCACTGAGGGGGTAATTTGTCTAAGATCACACAGTTAATAAGTAGCAGAGGCAGGATTCAAATCCAAGCTTTAACCAACCACTGCACATACAGTCCCTCAAACAAGGTTGTTCCCTTTTCTTCCTGTGTCTAAGACCCTATAAGCATCCTCATTCCCCCCTTGTCCCCATGTTAGGAATTTCCATTGAGGCTCTATCCCAGTTCTTACCATCTCTATATTATTCTTGTCTGTACACATGCCTGTCTCCTCAGTCTGGACATATTCCACAGGGACAGACACTCTTACTCTTGACTTTTGCCCAGATCTGGGTACTGGAATATAGGACTGAACAAGGCCAACAAGGGAGGCAATAAAACAAAGTAAGGCCTCAACTTGCCTCCTGGCTTCAACATTTTCTGCTGCTCCTGCTGTATGCTGTGGAGTCCATTCTGACTCACAGCAATTCTGTATAGGGTTTCTGAGGCTGTAAATCTTTACAGGAACAGAAAGTGGCTAGTGGACTCAAACTGCTGACCTGCGCAATAGGTAACCCACTACCAGGGCTCCTTCAACATTTTCTAGCTGTATGTAAATCAGTTATCTCCTCTGAGCCTCTGTGTCCTCATCTTTACAATGTGCATAATAATGTTTGTATCTCGGTTGTTGCAAAGATAACGTTGGTCAATGCACTTTACAGATCTAGGTTCAAATCTAGATCAGCTTAATGTAGATTCCCAGTGTATTCGATCCTGACAGACCACATGCCTTGAGGGGCAGCTTCTATGTAGGACGCTGAGCTCAGGAGGAAGTTGCTGGGGAAACTGAGAAGGCTCTGGTTCAAAAAGCTCCCTGGCTCATCTCCACAGAGTTACAAGTCTCTCCGAGGCAAAGCTAGTGGGACCTAGCCTCTCCCTCTCCATGCAGAGATCTGAGCTGGGTCCTACCTCTGCTGTCATCTTGGCAATGAGCATGGCAGAGATGGCCCCGCTGAGCACATTCCGCCTCAGGCCAGGGTTCCTGGGATCCTTGAGGTTGCTGATCCGGCTACGCACACGGTTCCGGTACTTCATGTCTGTGCTCTTGAGCTCCTGGTAGATATGTGACATGGTCAAGGGCCACACTCATGGACAGTGTGTGAGAAGGATGGGGAAACTCACACTGATGCCTGAGGAAGTACCAGGGCTGGCTCATCCCCTCCTTGTACTTCTACAGGGATGGCACCTTCGTGGGCTCTGACACCCTGAGTGAAGGATCTCAAATGGTCAAGCACCAGGGACAGGAAACAGCCTCTGTGGGGAGGACTATGGCATCAGGATCAGGCACCCCAGATTTGTCTGAGCTTCCTGTATAACTTCAGGTGAATTACATGACCTCTCTGTACCTCAGTTTCCTTATTTATAAAGTAATTCATAAATACTGTTTGTTGATAAGTGCCATCAAGTTGGTTCTGACCCATAACAACCCTGTATAAAGTTTCCAAGGAGTGGCTAGTGAGCTTGAACCGCCAACCTTGCAGATCAAACGGACCTTGTAGTCCAAGGCATTAACCCACAGCGCCACACCAGGACTCCCTTTTTAATTTTAATTTATAATAGGCACTACTATCTCACAGGGCCATCATGAGCATTCAGTGAGCTAAACCATGTAACACACTAGCTTGGCACCTGCCATACATCAAATGTTCAGCAGTTAGGGGCTGGTGAGACAGTGACAATGATGACGAGGACCTCTAACCTGGAAGGGACCGTGCAGGCTATGGGGAGAGGATAATGTTGGGAACGCTGCTCATGGAGGCCTCCAGTGGCAATTCAATAGGTTGAAACCGTCCCCAGATTTAAGGCTCTAAGTGCCGCATAAAGACATCTGTTGTTTTGTTAAAGCTGGTGTTTCTGAAGACAGGTATCCCCCACTTTTAAAAATTTTTGTACCACTTTGTTTTTATGAAAGAGCTACAACAGTACCTACTTTCACTAACGAAAAGAAATCTGAAGAGGATTTTCACTTTCACTGTTTTGCAGCAAGAGTAGTGCCACCAACTATCTTCCCCAGGAACCGTACTGTAAATAACATCATTTCTACTTCATATTGTTGTTGTGATGTGCCGTGGAGTCGGTTCTGACTCATAGCAATCCCAGACAGGGTTTCCGAGGCTGTAAATCTTTACGGGAGGAGAAAGACTCATCTTTCTCCCGCGCAACTGCTAACTACGAGATTAGCAGCCCGATTCGTAACCACTACGCTACCAGAGCTCCTTCTACATCTATAGCTATGTATTTATCCTATACGTGGTATTTTAGGTTTTGTGCGGTTATCTGGTATGATTTGGTAAGTTATTTGGGGGGGGTCTGTTGTTGCTGTTAAGTGCCATCAAGTCGGTTCTAACTCATATTGACCAGTATAGGGTTTCCAAGTAACAGCTGATGAGTTTGAACCACTGACCTTGTGGTTAGCAATCCAGTGCTTACTCTACAGCACCATACCAGGACTCCTTTGGGGTCTGAGAATGCTCAAGAAATATAAATCAATAGTAATCGTTTCTTTGCTTTAAGACATTTGGCTTAGGAAATGTTTTAAAAGACACTCTATTTTTGCATAGTGGGGGAAACCTGTATATCTGGTCTTAGACTCACTCTCCTTCCCTCCAGAGTCCCCATGGAAACCCCTCTGGGACCAGTTGCTCAGAGTTGCTTCCCTCATTGGCAGTTGAGCCCTAGAAAGGGTGCAGGCCTAGTTCAAGGTCACAGAGTGACTTCCCGGCAGATGCAGGGCTGGAAGCCAGCCCCCTCCTCTCAGTAAAGCTTTCCCTTACAGACCATAGGGAGTTCTCTGTCCCCACCTAGTATCCCAGACAGGCCTCCCTCTCTCCAGCCTGGCTTCTGAGCCTCCAAATCCTTCCCTCCCTCCTCCCTTCTCCACACTCAGAGCTCAGGAAGCAGAGCTTTCTTAATCAGGAAGACAAAGGCTGAGGGGAATGTAGACAAAGGAAACAGAGGGACTCTTTAGAAGTGGTGGGATGGGATGTAATAGTATTTCTTTTGAAAATTTATTTATTGTATTTGTTTGTTAGTAACCTTGCATGTTAGCGTAGTGGTTACGAATCGGGCTGCGAACCTTAAGGTCAGCGGTTTGAAATTACCAGCCGTTCCGCGGGAGAAAGATGAGGCTTTCTACTCCCATAAGGATTTACACCCTCGGAAACCCTGTACAGGGTCGCTATGGGTCGGAATCGACTCGACGGCACTTAACAACAACAACAACAACCTTGCATGTGGTTTCCAAGGAGCAACTGGTGGGTTTGAACTGTCAACTTTGCAGTTAGCAGTCAAGTGCTCATCCTATAGCACCACACTAGCACTTTTTTCTGTTGTTGTTAAGTGCCATTGAGTCAGTTCTGACTCATAGTACCCTGTATAGGGTTCCCAAGGAGTGGATGGTGAGTTTGAACCATCAACCTTATAGTTCAACTTGACCTTGGAGTGCAATGTTTACCCTACAATGCTATACCAGGACTCCATTACTGATGTTTAAATGCGGCTAATACAGTAAAAGTGTGGAAAAAAAACCTATGTGTTACAATACATTTGAAAGCCCAATTTTTTGTTTAAAAATCTGCCATTGGGGTGTGTTTGATATGGGTACAGCAGGGCTGCCAACACCTTACCGGCCTCCTCCTGATTCCAGGAGGAAGAGATCAGAGGAGCAGACTGGGGGTTTCAGAACAGCTGCCTGTTAGACCAGCCCCACTTCAAAGAAGGCACAGTGTATACAAGCCCCCCCCACCCCCACCCCAGACTTATCTTCCCCACCACCACCTAAGAACCAAGAGCTACAGGGTTGGGTGAAGCTCCAATCTCCTCTCCTTCAGAGGAGGGACACTTAGAGGAGGCAGAGGAGGAGGAGAAGGGTGGGAAGTGCAACACTGTATGGGAACCTCTACCTTTTGTTTTAAACCATACATGAAGGTGGAGGGAACTTGTTTGGAGGGACTGTACCAGCGAAAACAAAAACTTGAAATCATCCTGATCTTGTGTGCCCTGTGTTCATGAATTAGTAAGAAATTATGAAAATGTGCTTCTTGGTCAATATTAAATGATGTGGGGAAAACTGCTGGAAAATGTATTTAAAGAGATTAGGCTGAGCCTCAGGCAAGAGACCAAAGCAGGCCAGTTTGCTGCCTGCAGAATGGCCCCTGTCCATCGCACTTTTCTGGTTACAGAGCCTGTCCAGCTCCCTAGGCGGAGCCCAGGAAGCCTTGAAAAAGTCACTCACTCCTACCTTGGTGTGGCACTTGATATAAAACTTAGATCCCTGTCCTCTGGGGACTGTACTCCCTTTTCTGTGCTCCCCTTCCTCCACACTTTGCCTTTGGCTTGCAAAGTAAAAGAAATTCTATACATTCATTCAGTGGGGGTACTGTGGGGAGGGTTTTGTTTTTCCCAAGACAAAAAATCTTTTGTTACAATAAGTCTATCTACACAAGATCCCTTTCAGATAAACTGGTGAAGTAGGGCTTCTTGGGAAGAACTTCAGGACATGGAATCCAAAGACCAAGATTTGGTAAGTCTTTCTCCTCCCTCCTTGCAGACCCGAAGACCAGTTAAGCTCTGATACCTGCTCGTTCCTGGACCTTAGTTTCCTCATCTGTAAAATGGGAACAACAGCCCCATATCACAGAAGATAGATGAGGATTAAAGGATGTGGAAGGTGTCAACTGCTCAGCAGAGTGCCTGATACTTAGTAGAGGTGAAAATTCGGGAGCTGTTATCATGAGAAGAGGGGAAAGGCTCAACACGAGAAGCACTGACCACCCTGCCCACTCTGACCCACAAGGTGACATGGTCAGATATGGCACAGCCCTTGTTTCTACAGTAAGACTTTCTAGCTTCAAATCCCAAGTCTGGTACTACTAGTAGCTGTCTAAGCTTTGTACAGTGAATAAAGAAGACTATAGAAGAATTGATACATTTCAGTTATGGTGTTGGAGGAGAATGTTAGAATACCATGGACTACCAAAAGAACCAACCAATGTGTGTTAGAAGAAGTATAGCCCGAATTCTCCTGGAAGACTTCATCTCTCATACTTTGGACATATTATCAGGAGGGACCAGTCCTTGGAAAAGGGTATCATATATGGTAAAATGGAGGGTCGGAGAAAAAGAGGAACACTCTCAACAAGATGGACTGGCAGAGTGGCAGCAGCAAGGGGCTCAAACAGCAATGATTGTGAGGTTGGTACAGAAGCGGGCAGTGTTTTGTTCTGTTGTGCATAGGGTTGTTATGATTCAGTACTGATGTGATGGCACCTAACGAGAAGCTTTGGAAAGTGATCCAAACCTCTCTGAGCTCAGTTACTCATCTGTAAAATGAGATTAACCATTGAGTTTTTTTCAACATTAAGTAAGGTACTGCTTTTAGACAGGTTAGTAGTGGGCTGACATGGTAGTTACAAGGAAGAGCTCTGGTTCTGGAGCAGCGTGGAGAGCCGTCCCCTCCTCTCTCACTGTCCTGAGACCCTTCCAGGTGAGAGGCCTGTCTCTAGGCCCACAATCCCAGCATAACTCAAGGATATGATCTTCGATTTCTGACGCCATCTTGTCACAGTTAATGCCGTAGTCCTTATAATCATCTGAAAGAAATTCAGGAAACACAGGCATCAGGCAGACACGACCTTTGCAATGAAACCTCCCTGTACGAGGGACTACAGTAGCCCTGTACCACTCCCAGGGTGTGGAGAAAACTCTCACCTCCCCAGCCCTAAGGAAGCCCTTTCCTTCCCTGCTCCCCAGTTCAGGGCTTCTCACCATCTGCCTTCAGGGCTGCCGAAAGCATCTCCACACATTTGTCCCGGACAGAGTCCCCTGTGAGATAGCAGGGGGCCAAGAGGCACACAGAGGGGGCAAACGTAGGGGTCAAGGGGCTGCTGGGTGTTTTGGGAGTCTCCGCTTTTGATTTGCTGCTGTTTGATCTGTGGATGATAATCAGTAATAGACATGTTGACATTCAGTGACAAAGCATTTATTGAGCATGGTTCTAGAAGTTCTTGAAGATGATCTCCATTAATCCTCCTAACAGCTGTATGAGGTCAGCACTATTTTAAAGGCTTGGCATGGATCACCTTATTTAATCCTTGTAACAATCCCATGAGATTGGTTCTATTCTTATTTCTATTTCAAAGATACATTTAAAAGTACATTTTAGAGATTAAAACAACAACAACAATAAAAGGAACAGAAGATATTTCTTGAAAGAAAGACCAGCAGGAGGAAAAAAAAGCAGACTGTTTGGCTATTACAAGAACAAGCAAGCTGTTCGCCTGGGACCATCAAAGCAAGTAATCAAGTCCCTTCAAGACAAACCCTCTTCCAAGACTGAAAATCAAAGGGAACACATGGGCAGGCTTGTTAAGCTCACTGGTGACCGCACTGGTCTACTTGTGAGTGGAAGTGGGGGAAAGGCAGTAATGAAGACATGGACTGAGTTTGACCATGTTCTGTAGACTGTCAACCTTGAGATGAGAGAGAGAAGAGGAAGGGTTAGTTGTTCCAAAGTCTGGGGATACTTGGGAACTCCTGAGCCCATGGACACTGACCTAGCCATGGTGGGCTAGAGCCAAGAGTAAAGCAGCTAGCTGATATGAAGTATGGGGAGGCATGCAAGAATGCCCAAACTTGCAGATAGTACTCATTTGACCTAGCTTGGATGGTTTGATGATCAGGACTCAACTAGAGGAAAATAAAGAAGTCTGATATAAGAAGCAAGTGTAAATTGCTACAATTTGACGAACTTAACCTTTGCTTATGAATGTAGTTGCTCAAACTACCTAGAGGGAAGGAGTCTTCACATCAAGGATCAAGCCTATTCCCTCAGTACACAGGGTTAATAGGGATGAGCAACTTAGACAATGGCTACCTAAAATTGGGGGGCAGTCTATAAAGGCACAAAGTGGCTGGCTTACAAGTTTTCATGAGGGAGTTTAGTTTCAGGGCGAGGGGGGAAGGGTAAAATCCCCACTGAATAGCTTTTATCTTGTCTAGATCCATCTGGCGAAAGGAGATGGGGATAGGATTCATTTGATTCAATAGTGAGCAATTGTTATCATGACTAATTGCGATTGTCATAACTGTAAAGGTAGTAGATATGTAACAAAAAGTGGGGAGTAGACAATCTTACATTCCAGGCACAGAGGACCCTAGGACCAGCAATAAAGAAGAGCATGAGTGGAACATGGGACCCTAACCAGAGATGCATCAACACCAGAGACGGAGGCAGAGGTGATGGCATGGAGAGATAGAGCAGCTGAGGACTCTAGATCCATAGAAAGAGAAAGGCTGTGTGCCAGCAGGCAGGAGGCTGGCTTGCATATTGTGCCCTATGGTTGGTTGTTTAAATGAATATATATTCTTCTGTGCTTTGTGTACATCAAAATAAAAGGGAGGGGATAGAGGCAAATACTGTTAACTGATGGTGCATGGAGGGGACTGTAATCATTGCCATGAGACAAAAGATGGTTGGTTAAGTGCAAAACTGATGTTCTGCCATGTAAACTATCACTCAGTTCACAATAAAAACTTTTAAAACACCAAAAACAGTTGCTCTTTAGTCAATTCTGCCTCATGGTAACCACATGTATTGCAGAGAAGAACTATATTTCACAGGGCTTTCATAGATGTGACCCTTTGGAAGTGTATCAGAAAGACTAAGGCTGTCATCCATGCTGCCTCTGGGTGGGTTTGAACTACCAACCTTTGCGTTAGTAGCAGAACGATTAATCATTTGCGCTGCTCAGGAACTCCATCATTTTAGAGATAGATGTATTTGAAAAAGTTTGCTTTAGGGTTGCCATCTGGAAACCAGTAGAACCAGGATGCAAAACCAGGCAGTCACACTCCAGCACCCACTCTGTTAACTAACCACTGTTGCTACTGGTTACCGAACAGTGAAATAACGCCAGTAACTATAGCATAGCTTACTGTACACTGTGCTAGCTGCTCTATATACAGGCTGTCATTTCAGCATTTATTCACTCACACATAAATATTCATAGGCATCTATTCTCCAGGCACCGGAGGGGCACACAAGGGATGAAGCTAACAAGTAAGACAAGCTCCCTCCCTTAAGAAACTTGTTGTTAGCGGCAACTGGTGACCCATGCATGATAGAACACAACGCTGCCTGGTCCTACCCTAGCCCTATAATTGGGTGTGGATTTGATCCTTGTGACTCACAAGGTATTCACTGGCTAATTGTCCATAGATTGCCAGGCCTTTCTTCCTAGTCTGTCTTTGTCTGGAAGCTCGGCTGAAACCTGTTCAGCATCAGAGCAACACACAAGCCTCCCCTGACAGACGGGCAGTGGCTGTGCATGAGGGTCTCTCCAATGGAAGGTGGGGATTCCACCATTGAACCCTCACTGCCCCGCACAAGGAGCTTACAGTCCTGTGAACAGTGACTACTAACTCACATTTCTGTGGTCTGGTTTTTACTCTGTGTTAGGTATTGAATATGGACTCCTGGGGTGGCACTGTGGGTTAATGTGCTGGACTGCAAGATCCGTTTGAACTGCAAGATCGGCAGCTCAATTTCACCAGCCGCTCCTCAGAACCCTATACAAGGTTGCTATGGGTTGGAAATGACTCCATGACACTTAATAACAACAAGCATTGAATGATTTAAAATTCAATAAGGAAAGGTGTGCACCAGGGCTGTATTCTTTCATCATACTTATTCAATCTGTATGCTGAGCAAATAATTCGAGAAGCTGGATTTTATGAAGAAGAACATGGCATCAGGATTGGAGGAAGACTCATTAACAACCTGCAGTATGTTTGCTGAAAGCAAAGAGGACCTAAAATATTTACTGATGAAGATCAAAGACCACAGCCTTCGGTATGGGTTGCACCTCATTTCTTACAACTGGATCAATAAATAATATCATGATAAATGGAGAAATGATTGAAGCAGTCAAGGAAGGATTTCATTTTGTTTAGATCCACAATCAACACTCATGGAAGCAGCAGTCAAGAAATCAAACAATGTATTGCTTGGGCAAATCTGCTGCAAAAGACCTTTTTAAAGTGTTCAAGAGCAAAGATATCAGTTTGAGGACTAAGGTATATCTGAACCAAGCCTTGGTATTTTGAATCACCTCATATGCAAGTGCAAGTTGGACAACGAATAAGGAAGATTGTAGAAGAATTGATGGATTTGGGTTACGGTTTTGGGGAAGAATATTAAAAGCACCATGGACTACCAGAAGAAAAACCACATCTGTGTTGGATGAAGTGCAGCCAGAATTTTCCTTAGAAGCCAGGATGGCTGATGATATTAAGCTTCTCCACCATCTCTTTCCAGAGATGTAGCCAATTTGATTCCTGTGTATTCCATCTGGTAAGGACCACATGTTTAAAAATGGTATTTGCAATGAATAAGTCTTACAAAATTCTATCATGCAATCTCCAGCATCATTTCTATCACTCAGGCCATGTTTTCCAATTACTGATTCTTCCTTGTTTCCAACTTTCACATTCAAATCACCAGTTATTATTTGTACATTTTGATTGCTTGTTTTATCAATCTCAGACTGAAAAAATTGGTAAAATTCTTCAATTTCATTATCACTGGCTTTTGAATTTGGTGTATAAATTTGAATAGTAGTAGTATTAACTGGTCTTCCTTGTAGGTGTATGGATATTCTCCTACTACAGACAGTGCTATACTTCAAGACAGATCTTGAAATGTTCTTTTGGACATTGAATGTGATGCCATTACTCTTCAATTTGACATTGCTGGCATAGTAAATCTAATGATTGGTGCACTCAAAATGGCCAATACCATTTTAGCTCAGGATGCTCTGAAAGATAAGCACTAGACTTTGAGCCACAAGGTTGGCAGTTCAAGCCCACCAATGACTCTGTGAGAGAAAGATGAGACCCCTAATAATTCTATTGGCAATCCTTGGCTTTTGTTGACTTGTAGGGATATCACTCCAGTCTCTGTCTTTACATAACATCTTCCTCTGGGCTTTGTGTCTATCTTCTTTATTATCTCTTAAAAGAACAGTGTCGAATAGATTTGATACATTAAACACTAAAGATTGAAGACCAGAAGAGTTGTGGGATGGCATCAAGAACA
>NW_006408565.1:15056797-15057270 GCF_000296735.1 Chrysochloris asiatica | reverse complement strand
GAATAAAAATTGAAATCTTTCAAGAAAGTGAGGTGGCACAGGAGGCACTCAATCATCTACACCAAGAAATTTGGAAGACAACTATCTGGCCGACTAACTGATTGTAAGAGATCCGTATTTGTGTCCATTCCAATGCGAGGTGACCCAACGGAATGTGGAAATCATCGGACAATATCTTTGATAGCCCACGCGAGTAAAGTTTTACTAAAGGTAATACAGAAACGGCTGCAAGCATACGCTGACAGAGAACTTCCAGAGGTTCAATCCAGATTCAGAAGAGGCCATAGAACAAGGGATATTATTGCTGATGTCTGATGGATCTTGGCTGAAAGCAGAGAATATCAGAAAGATGTTTACCTGTGCTTTATTGACTACACAAATGCTTTTGATTGTGTGGATCATGACAAGTTATGGACAACATTGCGAAGTAAGAGTATTCCAGAACACTTAATTGTGCTCATGAGGAATCTGTA
>NW_006408565.1:15054324-15056153 GCF_000296735.1 Chrysochloris asiatica | reverse complement strand
TCAAACTTGGTCTCTTGTACTTCGGACATATTGTCAGAAGGGACCAGTCACTGGAGACGGATATCATGTTTGGTAAGGTGGAGGGTCAGAGAAAAAGAGGAAGACTCCCCAGCAAGATGGATTGGCAAAGTGGTAGCATCAGTGGGCTCAAGCATGGCAACAATTGTGAGGTTGGCCCAGGATCGGGCAGTGTTTCATTCTGTTGTGCATAGGGTTGCTATGAGTCAATACTGACTCGATGGCACCTAACAAAAACAACATAGGATATAGGGCCCATACTAAACCAGTATGATCTCATCTTGAAATTGTTAACACATTAAGGCCACATTCACAGATCTTTTTGTGAGACAAAATTCAACCAACTACAGTTAACAGGAGCTCTGGTGTGGCACTGAGGGTAAGCACTGGACCACACAGTCGGTTTGAACCACAAAGTCAGCAATTCAAACTCACCAGCCACTCCTTGGAAACCCTGTACAGGGCCACTATGAGTTGGAACCGACTTGACAGCACTCAACAACAATAACAGTTAGCAAAGGAGAGTTTAAATAAACCTCTAAAGACTGTAGGAAGTAATTTCTTTGCTGAGATCTTTTAAATACATTTTGTATCTTTACTGAGAAGTTGAAAAAATGACTTCTGAGGTCATACAAGTTGTAAAGTTTAACATAACTGGTTTAGGTTCGCATATACATATCACATAAAGTTGGAAGTGGATGGAAATTTAGAAACCAGTATGCTTGGATAGGATTCTTTGTGTTGGATCCTTTAATCCAGTTAGTTGCCCTTCCAATATAGGAAAGTATTGTTTAGACATACTTTCTAAACTTTGACATGTAAAGTCACAACTGTGAATGTGTTTTATTTTTAATATAGTTATACATCTCTAAAGGAGCTCTGGTAGCATAGTGGTTATGAGTCAGGCTGTTAATCTTAAGGTCAGCAGTTCAAAACTACCAGCAGTTCTGTGGGAGAAAGATGAGGTTTTCTGCTCCTGGAAAGATTTACAGCCTCGGAAACCCTGTACAGGGTCGCTGTGAGTCGGAACTGACTCCACAGCACACCACCACCACTACATCTCAAAAAATTTTTTTAAAAAAAGTGGTTCCAGTTGTGAACTGATTAGTTTGTCCTCAATGTTGTTTTATTTTTTCTCTGGTTTTCAAAGAATGAGTGGACTTGGAAAGTATTCTGCATTAGTAAAATAAAACTGTGTGTAAGTAAAAAATATAAGTAGAGTTATAAGTAACAAATACAACATAGTTTTTGTTATACTCTGTTCAATACAGAAAATAGATTATTGGACTCATTAGTGATAATAATGATTGTAGAATATATATGTTCTACTCAGACTTTAAGGAGCTCTGGTAGCATAGTGGTTACGAATCGGGCTAAGAACCTCAAGGTCAGCAGTTCGAAACTACCAGCTATTCCGCGGGAGAAAGATGAGGCTTTCTGCTCCCGTACAGATTTACAGCCTCAGAAACCCTGTACAGGGTCACTATGAGTTGGAACCGACTCCATGGCACATAATAACCACACCCAGGCTTTTTTTAAAAAAAATTGACAACAGAGTATATACACTCTTATTTATTTTTCTTTTGTCATGAATTTATCATAGTGCAGATCTGAGACCCAGATCATCTAAATTGAAAAGCAAACATGTAACTTAGAAAAAACAGTTTTCTTGTTTGATACTATCAATGCAAGGATTTTGTGTTTAGGAATGTTTATGAGAGGAGAACATTTTTACTTTGCTCTATGAGGAACTCATTCTACCTCATGCATGAAGACTGCTTTTTTGGAGAGATCACTGTTCCACTTCCTGT
>NW_006408565.1:15052587-15053194 GCF_000296735.1 Chrysochloris asiatica | reverse complement strand
ACTCCACTCCACGGCACAAAACCACCACTACCACAACGCCACACCAGGACTATGTCTCTAAGACAGGATTTTCCAGCGTCCACTTATTCGAACAAGGCGAGGCTGTTTGGAGCATTTTCTCCCCACCTTCCAGGCAGGCTACTCCCAGCCCCTTTCTCTCCTGCTTGGCTAGGAGCTGGCTGACGAGGTAGAATTTTTGTCTAGGTGGCATTTCAGCCAATCACACTCAGTTTGCTTTCAATACACAAAATTGGGAAGTGAGCCAAACTACAGAGTGTATAACCAGAAAGCGGTGGAAGCTTGGATTTATCAACAACTTCCTTCTGCTCTCTGGATGTGCCGGCCTGTGATCTGATACCATTACCACGCCCTAGAAAATCCTCACTCCAGGTCTGAGCAGAGTCAACCGAAGACCTGGTTCACTGCTCCCGACTACCACCTAGAGGGAATTTCAGTTACTGCAGCTCTAAGCGTATTGTACAGGCGGTCGGACCGTGGTTACAAACATCCGACCTGAATCACATTGTAGTTAATGAAGCACCTGCTAAAGTCTATTATATTTAAAGTTTGAGGCACATACACTGGTTTGTAATAACAAACAGGCACT
>NW_006408565.1:15014842-15045187 GCF_000296735.1 Chrysochloris asiatica | reverse complement strand
GAGATGGGGACATGGAGAGGGGGAGCGGCTGAGGACTCTAGATTTATGGACTAAGAAGAGAGGGACTAAGAGCTGGTGGCCAGGAGCCTACTTGCAGAATGTGCCCTTTGGAGATGTAAATTATTATATATGCCTGAGTGGCTTTTGCTGTTTGTTTGTTTTTTTAAAAAGCTAAAGTGGATAGAGAGAAATAGTTTTAACTGATGGTACATGGAGGGGATTATAATCAATGTAATGAAACAAGCTATATGATTTGTTGAGTGTAAAACTGATGATATGCCCTGTAAACTTTCACTTAATTCACAATAAAAACCTTAGCTAACTAAATAAAAAGAATGCATTATGGGAGGGAGCCAGGAAGCTTCAGGTCCATGACGGAGAGAGTTAAGAGATGGGATGCTGTGCTTGGCCAGTAGGCTGTAAATTCATACACACATGCCAAATGCTTTTATTACAGTGTCAGACTAGAACTGGTCTGTGCTTCTTAGTCAGGGCACTAGTGACATTTGGGGGCAAGACAAGCTTCCATTATACAGGGGGCCCTTTGCATTCTAGGACTTTTAGCATCTCTGCCCCCTATCTACTAAATGCCAGTAGTACCTCCCCCATCATCTCCCCCCTACCAATCATATTGATAATAAAAAATGGCTCCTCAAATTTCTAAATGTTCTCCTGCTGTACGACAGGTCTGGAACTAGGAAACACTCCCAGGGCTCATGTTGCGGGGACATGGCTAACTGACCACTTTGTTTTTCAGAGGCAGGATGTAGCCTGAGACTCCTTCTCCAGCACTCCAAAGAGCCTCCATTCATCACGGGAAACTGGCACCAGCTGTCATGTTGGGAGTGTGAATTGGATGGTGGGTAGCAGTCCTTTTTAACATCCCAGTGTGGTGCTGTGGGTTAATGTGCTAGACTGCAAACTCGGTTTGAACTGTAAGGTTGGTGGTGCAAGCTCACCAGCCACTCCTCAGAAACCCTATACAGGGTCACTATGGGTTGGAACCAACTCGATGGCACTTAACAATAACAGTAACAAAAATTATCTTTATAAAGTCTTAGATGACCTAATTTTTGTGCCTCTTCTTTTCTCCCAGTCTTATTGGTATATTAGGTTTGCATGACCATGTAGCTCCCACACATACACTCCATAGAAACTAATACCCTTACCATCTTACAGAACTAGCTACCATCCAATAATGGCACTGGCCTCCACCCACCACTAATTAGGATATCCTGCTCTGTTCTCCCCCTGACCTTATTTCTCCTGCTCTTACCTCTGACCTCCTGGAAACCAATTCATACTCACTCGTTGATCTACAATTTCCAGTACAGCATTTCTTCCTGAATTCAGCCCCATATAAATCAACTGTATTTAACTCTCCACCTAAATGACTAGTAAACACCTTAAGTATCCAACTATGAACTCTAGTTTCCAGCCCAACTCTAATTTAAGTACAATAGTCCTCTAACCAGTTCATGGTGACTCCATCCTTGCAGACACTTAAGCAAAAAATCTTGGAGACATCCTTGATTTCTAGTTTCTCTCATAACCCACACCCAATTACTAAGGCTATCCTGCCAAATCTACCTTCAAAATATATCCTGAATCAACCACTTTTCCCCATCTCTACCACTACTACCATGATATCTTGCCTGAACTATCCAAAGAGCCTCTTGGCTGGTGTTCCTGCTGTGACCCCATCCTCATCTCCTACTACTCTCTCCATCACGTATGCTAATCCAGTCACACTGATCGTTTCTTGATTTAGCCAAGCATGCTCCTAGCTCAGGCCCTCCCTGCAGTCTAACCCCTCACCTCTTTCAAGTTCTTGCTCAAGATCACCTCTTCAACGAGGCATTTCCAGATAACCCAATGAATGTGATGTCCTCATCTAATCCTCCTCACTCTGCTCTGTTATTGTCCTTAGCACTTGGTCACTGGCTAAACCATAATTTACTTACCTGTATGTGCAGCAGTCACAAAATCAAACGACGTATTGCATTATGCAAATCTCCTGCACAAGACTTCTTTAAAGTGTTGAAGAGCAAAGATGTCAGTTTGAGGACTAAGGTGTGCCTGACCCAAGCCATGGTATTTTCAATAACCTCATATGTATGAGAAAGCTGGACAGTGAATAAGGAAGATTGTAGAAGAATTGATGCATTTGAATTATGGTGTTGGAGGAGAATATTGAAAGTGCCATGGGCTGCCAAAAGAACAAACAGATCTGTGTTGGAAGAAGTGCAGCCAGAGTGCCCCTTGGAAGCCAGGATGGCCAGACTTCATCTCTCATACTTTGGACATATTATCAGGAGGGACCAGTCCCTGGAGAAGCATATCATGTTTGGTAAAGTGGAGGGTAAGAGAAAAAAAGGAAAATCCCCAGTGATATGGACTGGCACATTGACAATAGCAATAAACTCAGGCATAGCAATGATTATGAGCATGGCACAGGACTGGGCAGTGTTTTGTTCTGTTGTGCATAGAGTCCCTATGAGTTGGTACCAACTCGATGGCACCTAACATCCACAATATGTGTGGCACTATAGGATAAGCACTGGACCGTAAGGACAGTTTGAACAGTTCAGGTTTTCAGTTTAAACTCACCAGCTGCTCCTCAGAAACCCTATACAGGGTCATTAGGAGTTAGAACTCACTCGATGGCATGTAACAACAACATTTTATGTATTAAGATGCTCAAAGGCAAGGGATTTTGGTTTGGTGGCTAAATGCTTGGCTGCTTTTGAACCCACCAGGTGCGCCAAAGGAGAAAGATGTGGCAGTCTGCTTCCAAAAAGATGTATAGCCTTGGAAACCCTATGTTGAGAGTTCTATTCTGTCATATAAGGATGCTATGAGTTAGAATCAATTTGATGGCAATGATGTTGGTTTTATTATATGAGGGGGCTTCAAAAAGTGTGGGGAAATGGAATGAAAAGCTATGGGATTGTAGTACACTGAGCTCCACAGACAGGGCTGAGCCAGGCAGAGTTGGACAGTACTGGGCCGACTCTGTGCCTTGTGGACAGAAAAAAAAGAAAGAAAGAAACATGGGCCAAGGAGCTCTTAAAAAGCTGAGAGGCAAAATGTCACCCTATGTACTTTTTGTGAAAACCTGCCAGGAGGAACACAAGAAAAAACACCCAGAAACTTCAGTCAACTCAGAATTTTCCAAGAAGTGCTCAGAGCGGTGGCAAACCATGTCTGCTACAGAGAAAGGAAACTCTTAAGACATGGCAAAGGCAGACACGGCCTGTTATGAAAGAGAAATGAAAACCTATATCCTGCCTCAAGGACTTGAGAAAAAAGTTCAAGGATCCCAGTGCACCCAAGAGGCCTCCTTTGGCCTTCTTGTTTTGCTCTGAGCAGCACTCCAAAATCAAAGGTGAACATCCTGGCCTACTCACTGGTGGTGTTGCTAAGAAACTGGGAGAGATGTGGAATAATACTGCTGCTGACAACAAGCAGCCTTATGAGAAGGCCGCTAAACTTAAGGAGAAATATGAAAAGGATATCACTGCCTACCCGTCTAAAGGAAAGCCAGATGCAGCCATAAAGGGAGTCGTCAAGGCTGAGAAAAGCAAGAAAAAGAAGGAAGAGCAGGAGGATGAAGATGAAAATGATGATGAAGTTGGTTCTATAGCAGTTTTTTTTTTTTTTTCCTTTCTTGTCTACAAAGCATTTAACCCTTTGGTAACCAACTCACTCCTTTTAAGGAAAAAACATTAAAATGTAAGGCTGTGTTAAGATTTGTCTTTAAACTGTACAGTGTCTTTTATTTATATAGTTAACACACTACCGAACTACCGAATGTGTCTTTAGCTAACCCTGTCCTGGCAGTATTTTCAAAAGGCACTAACCTTGCCTGGTACAGTATGGGGTTGTAAATTGGCATGGAAATTAAAAACTGGTTCTTGTTGGTGCACAGCACAAATTAGTTCTATATGGGGATGGTAGTTTTGTGGGGTTTTTTTTCATCTTCAGTTGTCTGATGCAGCTTATACAAAATAATTGTTCTGTTAACTGAAAACCACTCTGTAGTTGCAAACAAACAAAAAAAAGTTGCAGCTGTTTTGTTGACATTCTGAATGCTTCTAAGTAAATACAAGTTTTTTATTAGGAAAAAAACCAACAAAACATAATGGAATTTTCCCACAAACTTTCTGAAGTTCCCTTATATGTACTGTCCGCCTTCTATTCCCAACCCCAACTACTCACTCGCCCACTAGAATGGAGGCCCCATGAGTGTAGGGATTTTTGTATCTTTTGTTTACTGCTTTGTCCCCAGCACCTAAAACAGTCCCTGGCACATAGAAGACCCTCAATAAATAGTTGATGGATGCATAATTTGATGATCTATGCTACTTTGACCTGTTAACCAATTCAACTCAAACCAGTATTTTGCAACTCCCTTAACTGTCTTCATCCCAGGTTCTCATGACTACTGTTCTCACAAGGTTCAGTTTGACCTTGAGACAATTCTCTAGACCATAACAGGGCCACAGCAACTGGTCAGCTACTCAAGTGAAGGAGTCATACTTTGATTCAGGAGAACCACTGGTCTTACTGTGTGGGTCTGAGAATTTCAAGGCAACATAATGTATGAGATTTCCTCCATTCTCCTTAGGCTTCCTCCATTAAATCAGAGAGACAGATGCATGTTGAAAGGGACCTTTGGGATGGAGAAATCTATGGCTTTCTTTACCTTTCCACTGATGGCCTTTTTGGAGAGGAGGTGGCAGAAGACTTGGAGTCCGTAGAGTCTCTTCTGAAATAAGAGAGATTAGAAATGATACTGTCTTACATGCTAACATGAGTCCAGACCCCCGAGACAGGCTGGGGAGAAAGTATCCAGGACAAGGCTGCTAGACTGAGGATAAGGGAGCCCACCTGGACTGCTCTTGCCTAGTAGAAGGACCCCCCCCAAGGAGCGCTAGGACCATTCCTTCACCTAATCTCCATCAAAATGAAGCAATCCAAGGGAAGGGAACCAATATCTGCCAACCATTTAATGCTAGGCATGTTGTATGTTACATAATTACTTAGGTTTGGTTTTTTTCCCTTTCTTCTTTATTGGGTATTTTACAAAGTTCAGATGTAATTCACACACCATAAAAGTCATCCTTTTAAAGAACACAAATCAGTGGATTTTAGCATATTCACCAAGTTGTGTAACTGTCACCCTCTTAGCAGTCACTCCTCATCTCCCCCCATCCTGCCCCTCCCTAGATTTTACCCTTGGCAACTACTAATCTACTTTTGTCCCTATGCATTTGCCTTTTCTGGAATCATACAATACATGGCCTTTGGTGGCCTGGCTTCTTGTATTTAGTATAATGTTTTCAAGGTTCATCTTTGCTGTAGAACAGATCAGGTCTTCATTCTTTTTTATGGTTGTATGGATATAGCATAGTTTTTTAATTCATTCATCAGTTGATAGACATTTGGTTTGTTTCCTATAATTACTAATTATTAGTAGTAATTCTCAAGCAGGTCTGTCTCCTTCTTGCTGCTAGGTGGGCCATGGCTAGCTGGAGTCCACAGAGAATGGAGTTACTGGGATTGTTCATGGTCATCTGGGGTCAGAGAAACTAGCAGGCACCTTGGGTGGGTGAGTGGGGAAGCAGTTGGACTTTGGATATAGAACAATTGGGTTAAAATGGCAAGGAAAATATCAGGGAACAAAATTATATGCATACTATGCATAAAGCTGGGGAGGATGGTGGTTCTGTAGGATAAGTAGTAGACTTCTAACTACTACTTGGTGGTTTGAGCCCACCAGCCATTTTGCAGGAGAAAGATGAGACTGTCTGTTCCCACAAAAATTTACAGCCTTAAAAACCCTATACAGGGTTGCTATGAGTCAGAAACTGACTCATTACAACAGCAACTACAACAGCATGCCTAAAGCCACACATGAAAACCAATACCCAGGAGACATACAAAAGAGGTTGAGAGAAAAATTTTTTTAATGTTTTATTTTCGATGGCACTCAATAACTATAATGAAAAATTCCCTCTTCCTGATTTTATAGAACTAATCTGTTTATATATTCCAACTCCTACTCCCTAACTTTCTCACCCTGTTCTTTTTATTCCACACCATGTGTCATCTTCTAACCAACTAGTGCTGTTGTTAGATTTCTTTCAGTCTGAAGGAAACACTGTCTGGTCCTGTGCCATCCTCACAATTGTTGTTACGGAATCAACTCAATGGCAGTGGGTTTGGTCTTTGGGTTGTTAGGTTTATTGTCTGACTACCTCAGCCACCCCACGGTAAATCTCACAAGGGTAGAGATCTTCTTAGTCATCGTGTTGTTGTTAAGTGCCCTCAGGTTGGTTCTGACTCACAGGGAGCCTACACACAACGGAATGAAACATTGCCCAGTCCTGTGCCATCCTCACAATTGTTGTTAAGTTTGAGCCCTTGGTTGCAGCCATTGTGTCAGTTCATCTCTTTTTCACGGACCCTCCACTTTACAAAGCATGATGGTCCCTCCTGACAACATGTTCAAAGTCTTGCCATTCTTGTTTCTAAGGAGCATTCTGGTGTACTTCTTCCAGCACAGATTTGTTTGTTCTTTTGGCAATCCATGGTACTTTCAATATTCTTCACCACCAACAGACTTTAAATACATCGATTTTTCTATGGTCTTCGTCATACATTGTCCAGTTTTCACAGGCATATGAGGAGTCTGAAAATATTAAGCCTTGGGTCAGACGCACTTTAGTCCTCAAACTAATATCTTTGCTTTTGAACTCTTTAAAGAGGTCGGTTGCAGCATATTTGCTTAATGCAATATGTCTTCTGAATTCTTGGCTGCTGAATCCAGGAATACTGATGGTGGATCCAAGCAAAAAAGTCTTTGACAGCTTCAATCTTTTCTCTGTTTAACATAATGTTGTTTATTGGTCCAGTAGTAAGGACTTTTGTTTTCTTTATATTAGGTACAATCCATACCGAAAGCTGTGGTCTTCGACCTCTATCAGTAAATATTTTAAATCCTCATTGGTGGAGTTCTATTTCCCTCATGGTTGAGTAGCATTCCTCAAACATTTGTTTATATGTTATTGGTTGTAAGCTGCTGTGGAGTCAGCCCCCGACTCATGTTGAGCCCATGTATTGTTGATGTTGTTGTTAAGTGAAGCAGAGCCAGTTCTGACTCATAGTGACCCTGTGTAGAGTTTCCTAGGAGCAGGTAGTAGGTTTGAACTGTCAACCTTGTGGTTAGCAGTCCAGTGCTTATCTTACAGCACCACGTCCCAAGGATAATGGAGCCATACTCTGCCCTGTGGCATCCCCATGACTGGTTTCAGATCAACTGTTGATACCCCTAGGGTTTTCATTAGCTCATTTTCCGAAGTAGCTCACCAGGTCTTTCGTAATCTGGAGGCTCCAGAGAAACCTGCTCAGCATTTGCATAATCCTTCGCTAAAATAGTGGTGTTTACACATGAAGTGCAGTAGCTGAGAGCTGCATCCTTGTCTCCTTCATAGAAGGTGAGACTTCTACCACTGAACCTCCACTGCCCCACCACTCTGTTTATACAGGATTAGCTAAAGCAAACAAATAAATAAACTTTGAAGATTAAAGTTTCAGAAATGGCAGCACAGAAAGATTACACACAGTACATTAACCCAATTCATTCCTTAAAAATGAATCTCTTAGAGCAGATATATTGGATCAAAGGTGTGTGCATTAAAAATGTTGGTATGTAGTGGATGGCAGATGTTTTCAATAATATCCAGCCCATCCCCTTATCTATTCAATGAACAAACGTAGACCCCGAAGAAGTGAAGTGTCCAGCCACATTTGTTGTTGTTGTTCTCAAGTGCCATTGAGTCGGTTCCGATTCACAGTGACCCTGTATAGGATTTCTGAGGAGCAGCTGGTGAATTTGAACTACTGACCTTGTGGTTCGCAGTCCCGCACATGTTGTTGTTGTTAAGTGCCGTCGAGTCACTTCCAACTCATAGCAACCCTGGATAGGGTTTCCAAGGAGTGGCTGGTGAGCTTGAACTGCTGACTTTGTGGTTCAAACTGACCTTGTAGTCCAATGCTTTATCCCATAGCACCACACCGGTTCTCAGGTATAAAAAATAAAACCAGTTGCTGGTGAGTTGATTTGGTTCAGGGTGACTCCACGTTGTGTTAGAGTCTAACTGTGCGCCATAGGGTTTCCGTAACTGATTCTGCAGAAGTCCATTTCAGGCCATTCTTCCACTGAAGGAATTGTTGTTGTTAAGTGCCATCGAGTTGGTTCCAATTCATAGCAATCCTGAATAGGGTTTCCGAGGAACAGCTGGTGAGCTTGAACCACCGACTTTGTGGAACCAAACTTGCAGTCTATCGTATTAACCCGCAGTGCCACATAAGGAATAGGCAGGACTTACTCAGACACCCATGAAGGTTTTTATCTGCCGTGAAATATAAGGAATTGAGGTCCTACTGAAAGTCATGCAAGTTTGGGGAGCATCTTGTCTGAGGTGAGTAAGAGGGAACAGCACAAGTGTTCTGTTCCCCTAAGCAGAGGTTGGGAGTCTGACAGACAAAAATTTGACTCCCACTCTGTCACAGAATAGCTGTGAGGTCGTAGGAAAAATCTTGCTCCCTAAGTTCAGCTTCCTCATCACTAAATGGGAATGTTGAGCAAAGAGTTTAAAAAATACATTGTCTACTGTATGGATAAATAAAGGAGCCCGAATAGTGTAGTGGTATATGAGCTGGGCTGCTAACTGCAAGGTCCGTAGTTCGAATCTACCAGTCAGTCCTCAGGAGAAAGATGAGACCCTCTGCTCCCATAAAGAGTTACAGCCTTGGAAACATTATACAGGGTTGCTAAGAATCGGAACCGACTCCAGGGCACACAACAACCACTACCATGGATACATAGATTACTAGTCCTATTTATCCTGGGAACCTGGTAAAGGTGGAATGCCAGCTATGTTACCAGGCAACACTCCCTACAGTGAAAATTACTGCTGATTGGCAAAATTTGTCTAGAAATATAATAAATAATTAGAGGAAACGAAGCTTTCAGCTGCCCTGAGGGTAGGGAATCTTGTAACTGGACACTGCCCTTGTGGGACCCTGAAAGTTTTCCCTATAGGACTGTTACAAGATTTGGGACAAGGGGCTTCTAAGTCAGAGGCTTCCAACCCATTGTGGTCTTCTTTCTTGTACCAGGGCTGTCATTTGGGTGGGCCAGAGACTAAGTGTGGCCTTCTATTTGCATGGGTGAAGCTGCCCTGCTGGCATGCTGTAGTTCTGCTCCGTGTCCTTCCAGGGGAAGCTAGTGCCCACCTAGAAGTGAGGTGAAGTTTGATTCATTTGGATTTTGTGGGTCTCACTGTCTGGTTGAGTCAAAGACCCCTAGATGGGGGAAGGGCACTTCAGGAGACAGTAACAACAGCTGGTGGGGTTGTGCGAATGAAATAAAAGCAAAGAAATAAAGCTGCTGGCAAAAGATGTGATTAGTGTCAGCTTCCTTCTCCCCACCCCAGAAAAAATACCTGTCTTTGGGCTCTTCCCCTGGCTTTTTCCTTGGTGGAGAAAGGCCTGTCTCTGGCTTCCATTCAGAACAGTCATGTTCATTTTCATTCTTCTTGGCTTTTTCTCTTTCTTCTCCTTTGGGGAGTCCAGAGGTGTCTGCAAACAACAGGGTAGCATTGTCCCTCAACTTAACCCCACCTCAGTAGGACCGAGAAGGACTTTGGGAAGGAAGGAGCAAAGGCCAGGGACTGGAACAGCTGTATAGCCCCCCAGCACACACACACAAATATACTCACTCATATACAACATGCATATATATATATGTACAAATATACATTCACACATGGGGAAATAATGCCATTTGCAAGTGTACACACACCTCTACATATACGAGGTGGTTTCAAAAAGTTCATGGAAAAATTCCACTATCATTTAATTCCATTTTTCGATGGACTTTTTGAAGTCTCCTTGTAGTCATATAAATGCATACAAAAACCAGTTACTGTTGAGTCCACCTGCCATGACAACCCCATGTGTATCAGAGCAGAACTGGGTGTTCCACAGGTTTTTCAGCAGCTGATTTTTCGGATGTAGATTGCCAGGTAATTCTTCTGAGGTGCCTCTAGGTGAACTTGAACCTACTACCTTTTGGTTAGCAGTCAAGAGCTTAACCGTTTGTACTACGCTGGGACTCCATGTATATACAAACATACGTGTATTGTATTATATATACCCGCACATAAACACATACATAGGTACATATATACAAAAATTCACACATCGCTAGGTGCTGTTGAGTTGCTTCTGACTCATTGTGTCCCTATGCACAACAGAACAAATATTGGTCCTGTACCATCCTCACAATTGTTACCCTGGAGACCATTGTTGCTGCCACCATGTCAATTCATCTTGCTGGGGGTTTTACTCTTTTTTGCTGACCATCGACTTTACTAAGCATGATGTCCTTCTCCAGGGACTAGTCCCTCCTGACAACATATCTGCTGCGTCCATGGGTGTTAACTGTGGATACAAACAAAATGGAGTCATTGACAACTTCAGTCCTTTCCCTGTTTATCATAATGCTATTTATTGGTCCAGCTACAAGGACTTTTGTTTTCTTTACATTGAGGTGCAACCTATACTGAAAGCTGTAGTCTTAGATCTTCATCAGTAAGTATTTTAAGTCCTCTTCACTTCCAGCAAGCAAGATTGTATCATCTGTATATTGCATGTCGTTAATGAGTCTTCTTCCAATCATGATGCCGTGTTTTTCTTCATATAATCCAGATTCTCAGATTATTTGTTCAGGATACAGATTGAATAAGTATGGTGAAAGAATACAATGCTGACACACATCTTTCCTGGTTTTAAGCCATCAGTGTCCCCTTGTTCTGTATGAATGACTGTCTCTTGGTCTATGTACAGGTTTCTCAAAAACACAATGAAGTGTTCTGGAATACTCATACTTTTTGCAATGTTATTGATAGCTTGTCATGATCCACACAGTCAAAAATCTTTGCATAATCAATAAAGCACAAGTGAAAATCTTTCTGGTATTCTCTGCTTCAGCCAAGATCCAACTAACATTAGCAATAATATCCCTCATTCTATGTCCTCTTTGAATTTGGCTTGAATTTCTGGCAGTTCTCTGTCCATGTACTGTTGCAGCCATTTAAAAATTATCTTCAGCAAAATTTTACTTCCATGTGATATTAATGAGTGTTCAATGATTTTCATATTCCAATTGGGTCACCTCTCTTTGGAATAGGTACAAATATGGATCTCTTCCAATCGGTTGGCCAGGTAGCTGTCTTCCAAATTTCTTGATATAGATGATTAGTAAGCATCTCCATTTGTTGAACAATTTCTATTTGCATTTCATCAATTCATGGAAGCTTGCTTTATGCCAGTGCCTTCAGTGCACTTTGGACTTCTTCCTTCAGTACTATCGGTTATTGATCATATACTACCTCTTGAAATGGTTGAATGTTGACCTTGTTTTGTTTTTGGTATAGTGATTCTATGTATATCTTCCATCTTTTCTTGATGCTTTCTGCATCATTCAATATTTTGCCCATTGCTGTTCTTAAGTACCATTTAGTCAGTTCTGATGCATAGAAGCCCTGCATAGGGTTTCCGAGGAGAGGTTAGTGGAATTGTCAACATTATGATTAGAAGTCCAATGCTCCATTTTGCCCATGTTGTTGTTAAATGCCATCAAGTTGGCTCCGACTCATAGCGACCCTGTATAGGGTTTGTGAGGAGTGGCTGAACCACCGACATTGTGGTTCAAACCAATTTTGCAGTCTTGCGCATTAACCCACAGCATTACACCAGGACTCCATTTTGCCCATAGAATCCTTCAATATTTCAAATCAAAGTTTGAATTTTTTTTTTTCAGTTTAATAAATGATGAGTGTGTTCTTCCCTTTTGGTTTTCTAACTCCAGGTCTTTATACATTTCATTATAATATATGACTTCATCTTCTTTGAAATTCTCTGTTCAGCTTCTTTCTATTCATTTCTTCCATTCTCTTAAGCATGTCTATGCTGGAGTGCAAATTTCAAAGTCTCATCTTTTTTTTTTAAGGCTCAGGTAAATTTTTAATTAGTAAATTTATCAATAGTTTGAAAGAACATGGGAAATCTTAGGGATCACAGTAATCAGTGAATGGAATACTCATTTATCCATAAAATCCATAGGCTAAGTACACATCCACCCCATCCACTCAGCATGCTTCTCCAAGTAAAAGTACATAAGAAGTTAATAATTTTCATGTCTGTCTTTCTCGCTCTTATTTTCAATCACCTTGCATTATAGCATATAGATAAGCAATTAGGAATTGTTATACTCTGACAGGGAGACCAAGTCAGAGTGAAGAGCAAATGTTTAACAATCATGTTCAAACAGAAGCTTGTGAATAAGGAATTATCTCCTCAAAGAGCCAAGTACTCCACATTCTTGAGAAATCATAATCGGTTTCTCATTCTGGTAAGTATTTTCACATTTTACTTGTTGCTGCCCAAAATTAAGCAGGTATACATTTTTAGTATGATTTATCACTAAAAGGTATGTGTTAGAAAACATTAAAAAAATTTTTTTGTATTAAAAACAAATCCATGAGAAAGGCACTGGGTGTCAGTTTCCAATGGGGGGGAATGTTCTCATGGTGGTACTACTGTAAGGCTAACTTCATTCACTTCATTTCTTGTTCTTTAACAGACTCTGTGGTGCTGCCAATGACTTGTTCAGGTTCAGGAAACTCATTCAGAGGTATTGCAACATCCTCATAGGGCAGCTTGTCTTCTCACCAAGCATCATCTATCAAATCCAAGACCCTTCCATCTCTCTGCACCTAACTGTCCATTCTCCAGCAGACTAGATCTTGTCAGATCAGCACTCAGCCTATTCCACCACCCGCTTCCGCTGGCTCCACCCTCCACATCCTTGACATCCATTTTTGTCTTTTCTTTCTTTCTTGTCCTTTTAATGATCTTCTGTTTTCTTCATGTATGATGTTCTTGATGTCATTCCACAACTTTTCGGATCTTTCATCATTAGTATCTAATGTAGCAAATCAGTTCTTGAAATGGTCTCTAAATTCAGGTGGGATTTGTTCAAGGTCATATTTTGGGTCTCATGGAGTTGTCTTAATTTTCTTCAGCTTCAGCCTGAACATGCATATGAGCAATCGATGGTCTGTTCCACGGTCTGCCCCTGGCCTTGTTTTGGCTGATTATTTTGAGTTTCTCCACCATTTCTTCCCACAGATGTAGTCAATTTGTTTCCTGTGAACTCCATCTCGTCTACCTGCATAGTAGCCTTTTATGTTGTTTAAAAGGTTATATACAATGAAGAAGTCATTGGTTGTGCAAATATATCATGCAATCTCCAGCATAATTTCTATCACCAAGGTCATGTTTTCCAATGGCTGATCCTTCTTTTTATTTCCAACCTTTGCATTCCAATCACCAGCAATTATCAATACACCCTGATTGCATGTTTGATCCATTTCAGACTGAAGATGGTAGAATTCTCCAATTTCATCATCACTGGCATTAGTGGTTCATGCGTAAACTTGAATAATAGTGGTATTAACTGTCTTCCTTGCATACATATGGATATTATCCTACCACAGACAGCCTTGCACTTCAAGAAAGATTTTGAAATATTCTTTTGGATGATTGCCATTTATCTCCAATTTGTTTTTCCCAGCATAGTAAACCACGTGATTGATTCAAAATGGCCATAATGCCTAGGATATCAATGCTTATGCATTCCATTTAATTTTTGATGACTTCTAAGTTTTCTAGATTCACACTTCATACATTTCACATTCCAATTATCAATGAATGTTTGCAGCAGTTTCTCTTCATTTCAAATTGTGCTCCCATCAGTAAATGAAGGTCCCAAAAGCTTCACTCTATCACGGTCAACTCTACTTTGAGGAGGCAACTCTTCCCCGGTCGTATTTTGGGTGCCTTCCAAACTGAGGTGCTCATCTTCTGGCACTATATCTGACAATGATCCACTGCTTTTGTAGGTTTTCAGTGAGTAAACATTCACTCTCCTTTTCCTAGTCTGTCTTAGTCTGGAAGCTCAACTGAAACCTGCCCACCATGGGTGACCCTGCTGATATTTAAAATACCAGTGGCATAGCTTCCAGAATCACAGCAGCATGCAAGCCACCATAGTACGACAAACTGACAGATGAGTGGCGGCACATTTATAATGCTTGCACCCAGATACATTGGCGCTCCCCACTAGCTAACTCCCTGAGCCTGATCCATTCAACAAGCATGAGCCCAGTCATTCTGACCCCTCTCACCCAACAGCCGCTTCCAGTTTTTGATGAGGACTTTGGCTAAGGACACCACCTCCTTGTCTGAGCAGTGCTTGCGGATTCCGTTCACGGCGACTCCAATCCTGGTTGTCTGCAGAGTGAGAGGAGTAGGAGCTGATCCATCTACTCTCCATCTCTCCAGAGCCCTGGCTCTGTCCCAAGGCTGGGCAATACCCCTGATTGGGCTTGTAGGCCCTGACCCAGCTCCTACATTGGTGAGAGCCTCAGCTTTAATGAAAAGCTGACAAGTTGGCTTTGGCTGATGGTCAGGACCTCTGCCTTTCCCTATCACCTCGTGTCTTTGATCTCAAGTTTCAATTTAGACAAAGCTCTGGCTACCACACCTTGGGTCTGTACTGATTTTTGAGGGCCAAGAGGCTTCAAGTCAGGTTTGGTTGTTACATGGGCAACATAGGAAAGATCTAAAAACAAGTGGGGACTTTCTCTTCTCCTTGGATCACTAGCCTCTTAAATTCCACAGGCCTAAGGCCTGTGTTCAAGGAAAATAAACCGATCTTTCTCCCAAACCCCAAAGGCTTCCTATGCTTGGAAGGTACCCTGCCTCCCCACCCCCCACCCTTGATGCCTCAGTCTCCATCAGTTTCCACACTCAGAATTCTGTACCTCAAGACTGCCCTTCTCCTAGACCGCCCCCTAGAAATTCCTCCTACAACCATCCCTCCACTAAAGTCTTCCCCCTCCCCACACCATAGGCACTGTCCCAGGGCTCCCCAGGTGGTCCCACCTGTAGTAGCTGGATGGACATCTGACAGCTGTTCAGCTTCTTCAGAAGGTCAAGGGCCCCTTCCTGTGGGAGACCACATGGTTAGAACAGGCCCATGTGCTGTGCAGCGGGTCCCAAGTATCTGACCATTGTGTGGTCTTAGTGGAAGAGAAGGAGGTGAGCAGATGGGAGGAGATTATTCTATTTACAGGATACAGACCGATATGGGGTAGAAGGACAGGCAAAGGAAAGAAAGAGAAGAGAAGGAAAATTCTGGCCTACACCAGCTCTGTAATCTCACTTCACACTACCTATCTCGGCTCAAATTCCTCTGAGCAGCCCAACTTCTCATTCTGACATCAGTCTTGTGCTGTTCCTTCTGCCAGGCATCTTTCCCTCCAAAATTAATCACGCCAGGACTTACTGCTGTGTGTCTGTATCCCACTTCCCGTCACTTCCTGTCAGCATCTGCAGAATTCTCTGCAGGGTGAGAATTTGGGGCTTCCCCCCCCCCCCAATAGCTTTTTCAAGGTATAGAAAACCCTGGTGGCCAGGGTTAAAATGCTCAGCAGTAAAGATCAGCAGTTTGAACCCACCAGTTTCTCAGAATGAGAAAAATGTGGCAGTCTGCTTCCATGAAGATTTACAGTTTTGGAAACCCTATGGGGCAATTCTACTGTGCCCTAGAAGGTCGTTATGAGACTCCTGTTGACCTTGAGATGAGACACAGAAGAGGATGGGCTGTTTGGTTCGAAGTTTGGAGAGACTTGGGAACTCTTGAGCCCATGAACACTGACCTGGTCACAGAGGGGCTAACACTGAGAGTAAAGTGTCCAGCTGATATGAAGTGGGGGAGATGCATAAGAATGCCCAAACTTTCAGATAGTACCCATTTGACCCTTAGATGGCTTGATGATCAGAACACGACTAGAGGAAGATAAAGAAGTTTGATACAGGAAGCAAGTGTAAATAGCTACAATTTGATGAACTTGACCTTTACTTATTGATGTAGTAGCTCAAAATACCAACCGAGAGGGGAAGAGTCTTCACATCAAGGATCAAGTCTATCCCCCTAAGTACACAGGGTTGATAGGACAGGCATCTTAGACACTGACTACCTAAAACACTGGGGTGGGGGTGGGTGGGTGGACAGATTATAAAGTCATAAAATAGCTGGCTTACAAGTTTCCAAGAGGGAGTTTAGTTTCAAAGCGAGCAGGAAAAGGTAGACTCCTCATGGAATAGTTTTTCATCTTTTCTAGAGGGGTCTGGTGATAGGAGATGGGGATAAGATTCTTTTGATTCAATAGTGAGTAACTGTTATCATAACTAAATGCAATAGTCACAACTGTAAAGGCAGAAGCTTTGTAACATAAATGGGGGAGTAGTTCATCTTAAAGTCCAGGAACAGAGGATCGTAGGACCATCAATAGAGAAGAGCATGAGTGCAACATGGGACCCTAATCAGAGAAGTAGCAACACCAGAGACAAAGGCAGAGGTGATGGCATGGAGAGATAGCACAGCTGAGGACTTCTAGACTCATGGAAAGAGAAAGGCTGTGTGCTGGTGGCCAGGAGGCTGGCTTATAGAAAGTGCCCTGTGGTTGTTTAAATGATTATATATTCCTGTGTGTTTTTGTGTACTCAAAAAAAAAAAAAAAAAAAAGGAGGGGGGATAGATGTAAATACTGTTAACCGATGGTGCATTGAGGGGATTGTAATCATAACAATGAATCAAAATAGGATTGGTTAAGTATAAAACCAATTTTCTCCCATGTAAACTATCACTCAATTCACAATAAAAGCTTAAAAAAAATGCTGCTATGAGTCAGAATTGACTCACTAGCAGTGGATTTGGTTTGGTTTTTGGTTTATCAAGGTGTAATTGATATGGTGGTGGTGGTTATGTGCCATGGAGTCAGTTCCGACTTATAGCGACCTTGTATAGGGTTTCTGAGGCTGTAAATCATTACAGGAGCAGAAAGCCTCATCTTTCTTCCGCGGTCATTTTGAACTGCTGACCATGAGATTATCTATCTGACATACAAGGTATAATTGACATACAATAAATTGTTCAATAAATTATACATATGTTGTTGCTGTTAACTGCTGTTGAATTGCTTCTGACTTATGGCAATCCTGAAGAGGGTTTTCAAGGAGCAGCTGGTGTGTTTGAACCACTGATGCTGTGGTTAGCAGTCAAGTGCTTATCATACAGTACCATACCTGGACTCCAAATTATAGTCATGTACAATTTGATGAGTTCTGACATATATCTACACTCATGGAACCATCACCCACTACAATCAAGTTATGAATAAAACATACCCATTATCCCCAACAGCTTCTTCATGCCCCTTTGTAATTTCTCCCTCCCTCTACCTGGAGCCCTGGGCCCAGGCAGGCAACCACTAATTCACTTTCTGTCACTATAGAAGAACTTGCATTTTAAAGGGTTTAGATAAAGAGTTTTATAAAAAGAGTGGAGTCCAGGTGTGGCGCTGCAAGATAATTCACTGGACTGCAAGGCTTGTTTGAACCTCAATGTCAGCAGTTCAAACTCACCAGCTGCTCCTCGGAAACTTTTTACAGGGTCGCTATGAGTCAGAACTGACTTTACAACACTTAATAACAGTAACATGTAAAGAGTGGGAGCGTGGTGGCTCCATACAATAAGCACTGGACTGCAAACCACAGGGTCCGAGTCTCGAGCCTGCTAGCTGCTCCACGGAGAAAGAAGATGCTCTCTGCTCCCACAAAAAGTCTTGGAAACCCTCTACAGGGTCTCCATGAGTTGAAACCAACTCGATGGCACACAACAACAATAACATAGAAGGAGGACTGCAAAGACTTTATTTGGTCTGGTTTCTTTCACTAATTGTTGTTGTTAAGTGCCATGAAGTCAATTCTGACCTATAGTGACCCTGTATAGGGTTTCCAAGGAGCAGCTGGTGAGCTTGAACCACCGACCTTGCAGTTCAAACGGCTTTGCTGTCTGGCGCATTGGCCCACTGCGTCACACCAGGACTCCTTTTTCACTAATTGTTGTTGTTGTTGTTATGTGCCGTGGAGTCGGTTCCGACTCATAGCGACTCGGTACAGGGTTTCCGAGGTTGTAAATCTTTACAGGAGCAGAAAGCCTCGTCTTTCTCCCGCGGAACAGCTGGTAGTTTTGAACTGCTGACACTGAGGTTAGCAGCCCGATTCGTAACCACTACGCTACCAGAGCTCCTTCTTTCACTAATTGTTTTTGTTGTGAAGTGCCATCGAGTCAGCTCCGACCCATAGCGACCCTGTATAGGGTTTCCAAGGAGCAGCTGGTGAGCATGAACCGCCAACCTTGCAGTTCAAATGGCTTTGCAGTCTGGCGCATTAACCCACAGCGCCACACCAGGACTCCTCTTTCACTAATTGTTGTTGTTGTTAAGTGTCGTTGAGTCGGTTCTGACCCATAACAACCCTGAACAGGGTTTCCGAGGCTGTAAATCTTTACGGGGGCAGAAAGCCTCATCTTTCTCCCACGGAACAGCTGGTAGTTTCGAACTGCTGATCCTGAGGTTAGCAGCCCGATTTGTAACCACTACGCTACCAGAGCTCCTTTCACTAATTATTGACACATAATTCTTTTAAGATTCATCCATGCTGTCCTGTGGGTTAATATAGTCTTTATATTGTTGAGTAGTTTTCCATTGTAGGGGATATACCACAATTTGTCTATCTAGTCATCAGCTGATGGGATTTTGGGGTTGTTACCACTTTGGGGCCATTTCAAATAAAGTTGTTATGAACGTTCATGTACAAGTCCTTGTGTTGACAAATACTTGTCATTTCTCTTGGGTATAGAGAACTCTTACAGTCTCTGAGACTTTACAGCTCAGCACAGAGCCCAGAGCATCGGGAGTGAATGAACGAATGAACAATTAACCCAACAAATGAAATGCTACCTAATTACCTAATAATTGGTGGTGGTGGTGGTGGTGGTTATGTGCTGTGAAGTCGGTTCTGACTCATAGTGACCCTATACAGGGCTTCCGAGGCTGTAAATCTTTACGGGAGCAGAAAGCCTCATCTTTCTCCAGCGGAACAGCCGGTAGTTTCGAATTGCTGACCTTACGGTTCGTAGCCCTATTCGTAACCACTACGCTACCAGAGCTCCTTATAATTTGGAGGCCCAATTATTCATTTTCATAGAAAAGAGACCTTTTTTAAAAAAACTGGTTTTCATGGGTCTCCGGGTCTCCTTTGTCTTTGCCCTTCTGCAGCCTCATGTAACTCCTCTATTTTGGTGGAAAGTTACATGAGGAGAAAATAGTCCCTGACGTCTATGAACAAATAAATAATAAGTGAATGAATAAAGTCGTAAGTAGAAAGTGGGAGGCGTTAGTGCAAGGGAACAAAAGGAGGTTCAGAAAACTTGCTGACTACCAGACCTGGAATGCCTCTGACCCATTTTAGCTTACTGCCTTCTAGTGGCCAGCCTGAGCCTCTTGTCCTAATTGGTTGCCAACTGACTGTGTCCTGTATGCCCTTTCCTGCCCCCCCCCGCCCCCCTCCTGCCCAGTTCCAGCTGTCTAGTCACACCCCTATCTGCCAACCTCCTTACCCACGTTCCAAGAGCTGTCTTCTGTCTGTCCTCAACCTCCCTTAGAACTTAGGTTCTGAGATTTTTTTTCCACTTGTGTACTTTATGGATGTGTGTGTGTGTGTGTATAAACCTATAGACATAGAACTCTGTGTGTAACAGTAAGTACTTACTATGCACACAGCATTGTTCTAAGTCTTTTACATGCTGTATGCATTATCTCATTTAACTCTTACAACAGCCCTATGAGGTAGGTATTATTACTATCCCCAATTTTACAGAAGAGAAATCCAAAAATACAGAAAAATTAAATAATTAGGCCAAGGTTACATAACATGGAAAGGAATGGGCTTGGATTCAAACTCAGGTATTTCAGACTCTAACCACTATACAAACTGAATAGGTATGCATGCAGTTCTGTGTGGATGTGTACAATCATGGAATCACAACATAGGCAAATGCCATGAACCATATCTCCAAGAAAATAAAACAAAAAAACACACCCCAATTTGTAGCATTTGCCAATTATCTGTGGTGTAAATATTCCTCTAACAACCAGTTTTACACTCCTAACGTCATGTCATTATACTGAAGCGGTACAGGGAAGAGATGTGCAGTACCTGCCAGTATATGGGAGTTCCACCGTATAGTGACAATAGAGGCAAATAACTCCTTGTTGTTAAGTTTCATCGAGTCAGTTCTGACTTGCAGTGACCCTGTATAGGGTTTTCCAAGGAGTGGCTGGTGGGTTTGAACTGCTGATCTTGCAGTTAGTAGTCTAATGCTTATCTATCCTACATGCCACACCAAGACCCAAGTAACCCCTAGACCAAAAAAACCCCAAAACACAACAACAAAAAGCAACAAACAATAAGCCAGGCTGCCTAGTCATTTCAGACTCGTAATGAGCCTTTAGGACAGCATAGACCTGTTCCATAGAGTTTCCAACATTAGAAATCTTCATGGGAGCAGACAGCCTTTGAGGCATGATTGTGCCTATTGTCCTTTAGGTGATGCCTGCATGAGTAGGTGTGGTTGTTTGCTAAATCTGCAGCTATGCATGTCTGGGCATAATTGTGCTGTGTGTGTGTGTATATATGTGGACCTTTTGGTAAATGTAATGGTGTCTACGAGGGTCAGTGTGTCTATCATGTGAATGTCAGCAGCTATGTGTTGTATAGTTAAGCTTGTAGTTTCCTGTTTAGTTATTGCAGTGTGTAGCTGCATGTGTGCAGCTGTCCCGCTGCCATTAATTATATACATATGTACTTACGACTGTTTGGTGTTCAGCTGTATGTTTGAAGTTGTTTCAACCAGTGCACACTAACTAAATCCAACAAAAACCCTAAGTCTCTGGGATTCAGCAATTGGCAGCAAACATCAAGCCTGAGCTGCAACGTGGAAGATCCGTCTTATTACAGGAAGTGTGTCCTTCTCTCTTTAACCACACTGGGCGGGCCCACTTTCACTCCCAGAACAGGTCCCACCTTCCTCGGCCAGATGCCCCGAGTTCTGTGCCCACCCAGAAGCTGCCAAGAGGCCAGGAGTAGACGTGGCTGCAGACAGTTCTGTGCTGCAAGGACCCTGTGAGCAGATTCATATTTTCTCTGGAGAGAGCTCTGGGTATTTCCATAGAGACCCATCCCCAAGGGACACCATTTCCTCTTCCCATTTCACAGAAGAGGGAACCGCAGGAAAAGTAGAGTGGCTTGCATAGGGTCATAAAAGGAGTAAAGGAGAGCCAGGTCCCTTCCTTTTCAGCCAGAATTCTATCTCTCCATCTCCCCATTTCCCCCTTGCCCCCCAGGTTTCCCAAGCTTGCTGCCCTTCCCCATCCTTACAGCCGGAGGCCAGAGTTTCTTTCCTGGCCCAAACCTGACTTGAACAAGGGAAGGGACTGAGGTAACCTGTCTATTTTGACATGGAATCAGTTCAAAATATCTGGGCTGTGCTCCACCATCCCCACCTGGGGCAGTGATTCAGTTGACTTAAGTTCCGTTTCATTGATTTTGGAGGAATGGGGTGGATAGAAAATGGGAGTATACGGATGGCAAGCTCTCACCACTTGTAGACTGCACCTCTCCAAAGGTTTCCTGGCTGTGCAGAAGCAAATCTCATTCACTAGCTCCTACCAAGCACCAGCATGACTCCTACCCAGAGCTTTATATGTTTCATTTCTTCACTCCTCACAACCCCGAGCAGATACCCCTCTCCATTAGGTATCTCATCTCATCTCTTTATAGATGAAGAAACAGAGGCTCTGACATTGATGTAGTGAATAACTCATTACAGCTCAATGTCTACTCTTGAGCTCCATGACAGCCACGGTTCCAGTGATCCAGAGGTGTAGCTACAGAAAATAGCTCCCATGGCAGCACTACAACTGCGCCCCTGTCCAAACTTCCGTTTTAAATATACACGTGTCCATCTTGCAACTTGGACCGTTAACCCCACAGTCAAAACTCTACCGTTGGAGCCAACTATTCATTTTCATGGAAAAGCGAAGTTTCAAAAAACAAAACAAAACAAAAAGCAGCTTTCATGGGTCTCCCAGGTGCCCATTGCGGCCTCCAGTAACTTTTCTCTCCAGTTTGGTGGAAGGTTACCTTAAGAGAAAATAGTCCATAGCGTCTAGACACTTTTTCAGGATAGAAGGGTATATTTGACTTGCAGGTGGATGGATAGGAAATCTGGGCCAGGGCAGTAGGGAACCTCGAATGCCAAGGCACCACAGAGCAGCGGAGCGTGGCATGGGAAGAAAGAGGGCAGTAGGAGAGAGAGGCTGCGGAGAAGGTAAGCCCTGAAGTCAGAATCAGAGACCTAAATTAAAAAAAAAAACACACTAACAGGGAGCTGATTCCGATTCTTAGCGACGCTGTAGGGCAGGTAGAACTGCCCCACAGGATTTGGTCTTAATGGAAGCAGAATGCCACATCTTCCTGGTGAGTTCCAACCTCTCACCTTTTGGCTAGCTGTCAAGCTACTGTACCACCAGGGTTCCTTTGGAGTGGGGGGGTGGGGGAGGGAAGGACTCTCAAATAAAAAGTACTGTAATAGTTTTCACTGGCGATGTAAACATGGTTAATACAAACTGCTCACTGGCCCTCCCCTTCAAGTGACCCCCAGGACGTGTGCTGTATCTGCCACATCCCGGATAGACCACAGCAGTGATCCCTCCCTCTTCCAGGTTCTAAACTTCCTTTAGGGGTTCACCCCTTCCCCAAACACCTACTGTGGTAGAATGTGAGAGAAATGCAGGACATGGCTACGGAAGGTGCGAGAAGGGCCCCTATAAAGAGCTAGGCTGTGACATGACACCCCATGCCCCAGGATCTCGTTCCCTCTCTTTTCTCCCCAAGGCCAAGTTTGCTCTAGCTGGAAGGCTGGGCCGCTGCCAGCCGGAGGCAAAGATCACCGGGAAATCAAACATTAACTTCAAGTCCGAGCTGCACTCGGGGAACGGGCGGGGTCCAAAGACCCTCAAGCAGGGATTCGAGCCCCAATTCTGCCCCTAGCTCGTTTCTTCGTTGCCCCCAGCCCTGCGGCCCAGCTCTTCATCCCAGCCCCCTCCCCCGCCTCCAGGACCTGAAGCTTGCTGCCGCCGCCCCGCACCTGTCGCCCCCGCCTCTCCGCCCCTCCCCGCTGCCAAGCCAAGGCAAAGTTGCAACCAGACCCGCTCGCTCAGCCCCGCGCAGCCCTTCGCTCCTTTCCCCCAGATCCACTCTTGGAGAGGGGGAAAACAATGCCCAGCGCCCTTCACCAACTTTTTTTTTTTTTTTGCTTTTTCTCAGTCACCCCACCCCAATTCTGCACCCTGTTGCCACCCATCCCTGACGTCGCTCTTGGGGTTTTGCTCATGCAGTGCGTCCCGGGAATCGGAAAGTATTTTCCCAATCCCAAGTATTCTTGTCCAGTTTCCCTGGGCCCTGCCCAAACTACCCAGAGAACTTCTGAACCCCACATGTCTAGAGGAGTGTGCAAAACTGCTCCTCCGGGGAACACACATGAACCCCTACTCCTCCCACCGCACTCCTGTGCCTTGGGCCGTGCACACGCCCACCCCGAAGCTCTCACAGGCCCCAGGGGACACGGAAATCTGCGCAAGCTGCACCTCCCTCCAGTGCTAAGTTTCATACGCGCCTCCCGGACGCTGGGCCAGCAGGCGCCCCCTGGGCTACAGGACTCTGCCCTGTCGCACCTCCCAGGCGGGGGTCTGTGGCCCAAACTCAGCAGCCTCACCGTATGCTTCCTGGCGACCATTTTCTCCAGCTTTTTGGCGATCCTCAGCAACTCCTCTTCCTGGCCCATGTTGGCCTGCTACACGCTCAGCGGGACGAGGGGCACAGGGGCAGCACACGGGCTTCAGGGGCAGAAGGCGCAAAGCTAGAGGACGCGCAAACCGTGCCAGCCCCAAGCACACGACACACACGCCTGGCGGGGGCGGGGCTCGGCCCCCAGCCCTCCACTCCCAGCTCGGCCGCCTTAGACTTGGGGGAGGGGAAGGGTAGTGTGCTCTAAATATAGACTTCAAGGACTCACCCGGGCAAAGATTGCCCGGCGCTGGCCGGCCGGGACTCAGGGGAGGGAAGAGGCTGCAAGAGAGGGCCCCTTCAACCCCCTTCCTGGGAGGCTGCGGGCTGAAGGGAGATTGCAGAAGGGGACTCTTTGGCGAGCGGGCAGCCTGTCATCCTGGGACACAAGAGGCGTCCCCAAGCACAGGGAGCCAGACGGTGCCCCGCCTGATCAAAGTGCTGGGGGCTCTCTTCACCTTTGCGGCTGAAAGCGGGCTGACCCAGCTCCGCACCCAGCTGCTCCCAAGTGGAGACAACTTTTTAAATCCAACACGACCTTTTAAAATCCAGTATCAGCGCTCACTCATTTGTGCACATGGTCTGTGCACGAATGTATATCCAAACTGTTTCCTTCTATAGACCCCTAAGTGCACACAATTTGCATGCCATCGATCCAACTTTGTTAGATGAGGTTTTACGCAATTTGCATGGCATCAGATTCGGTTTTGTTAGATGAGGTTTTATATTTCTAACAGGTTCCCAAGTGCTCGGGTGTGGCTGGTGGGAGGACTAAACACTTGAATATCCAGAGGTAGGAGATTAAGAATCTTTGAGAAATACTGATCCAGATGCATGTTGTTAAGTGTCCTAGAGTTGGTTCCCCAACTCATAGCCACTCTGTCTAGAAGTGGCTTGTGGGTTTGAACCATCAACCTTGTAGTTCAAATCGACCTTTCAGTGCACCACACCAGGACTTCAGTTGCATGAGTGCCCTTTATTCATTCAGGTTCAAGTCACTGCCTCCTCAGTGGGGTCTGAAAGAGTCATTTTGGGCAGTGAGAAGACACCTAATTGTGCACCCCTCCCATAGCTGTAATTCTTTATCAGTTGACAAAACCCATGGACTGACACAGGAACAAACATCTGTCATGGAAGTACAACCCGAATGCTCCTTGGAAGTGAGGAGGCTAAGACTGCCTCACATACTTTGCACATGTTATCAGAAAGGCCCAGTTCCTGGAAAAGGACATTATGCTTGATAGAGGGTCATTGAAAACGACCCTCAATGAGCTGGATTGACCCCGTAGCTGCTGCAATAATGGGCTCTAACATAATTGTGAGGATGTTGCAGGACCAAACAGTGTTTCATTCTGTTGTGTACAGGGTCACTCTGAATCAAAACCAACTGGATAGCACCTAACCATCACCGCCCATAGATGTGTATAGCCAAGTTCTGCTCTGGAAGGGGTGATCTTCCAAGCGTCCCTTGAAAACTTGGATCCCTTCCACCTAAATGAACTTGTTAAGTGCTGTCGAGTCGATTCCAACCCATAGTGACCCTGTATAGGGTTTCCAAGGAGCAGCTGGTGAGCTTGAACTGCCGACCCTGCAGTTCAAATGGCTTTGCAGTCTGGCGCATTAACCCAAAGTGCCACACTTAACTGACAGAAAATAATCTTTCTAGGAAAGGCGGGGTGGGGTGGAGCAGAGGCTTAAGAACCTGGTTGTTATTTGTTGATGAGTTGATTCTGAACTGCTCCATAGGATTTTCAAGGCTAGACCCCTGGTGTAGCACTATAGAACAAGCACAGGACTGTGCACCACAAAGTCAGCAGTTCAAGTCTACCATCTGCTCCTCAGAAATCTTGTTCTGGGTCACTATGAGTTGGAATGAACTCAACAGCTTGTAACAATCTTTATTTAGGAAACAGATTGTCAGGCTTCTTTGCCAAGACATCTCGGTGAGTTCAAACCACCAACCTTTCAGCTAGTAGTCAAGTGCTTTACTGTACCACCTATGGACTCCCAGGAATGTGGAGTAACGGTTTAAAAAGTGGTTCACAGTGAATGTAGTGGGGGTGGAGGGTAGTTTGGGCTGTCCAGTGAAGTTTCCAGATTTTTCCTGAAAAACCTCATTCTTAGATAACCCCAATACCTGCATGGTCAAGACAGCCTCGTGTGGACTTGTTTATTCTAGCTTTCAACTGTCGCTGTGTGACCTAAGCAACATAGGAAGGAGTGGGTTTTCTCATGTAAGTCACAAATATCAAATGTTCACGCAATGAGCCAGGCAAACCCAGTACCAGGCAGTGGCCTGGCTGAATAAAAAAAAAGCACTCATGCACCTGAATTTATGGGCAAGCGAAACCTTAATGAAATGAGGTAGTGGCTGTGTGCTGTGGAGTCAGTTCCGGCTCTTAGCAGCCCTGTGTAGGGTTTCTGAAGCTGTAAATCTTTACGGGAATGGAAAGCCTCATCTTTCTCCCACGGAATGGCTGGTAGTTCCGAACTGCTGACCTTGAGGTTAGCAGCCCAACTCAACCACTAAGCTACCAGGACCCTTTAATGAAATGTAGAAATGGTTAATTGTTATATTCATCACAATTGGGAAGAGATCAAGGATATGTTAAGGGGAGCTTTATTTTAAGGGCACATTCATTCTAAGGGCACATTGACTTGCATTAATTTGGGGAACATCTCTGCAAAAACTTAAGTTTAAACTTCAGGCTGAAGTATGGAGGAGGAACTAGAGGGACATTCAGAGTTAAAGAGGAGGAAACATTCATCAAGTATTTATTGAGCACCTGTTACGTGCCAGGCAGTTCAAGCCCTGGCATCCAGTGAGGAGTGAAGAGCCCTGCTGAGGTTCTGAATGTGCAAGGCTCCTCCATCTGGAATGGAAGGGTACTTGGTGTGCTGGTGTTTTAAGAACCGAAAGCTCAATATGGCTGCAGGACAGAAGTGAGGGGGAGAGTCAGGAGAGGGAAGGCAGAAAGGTGGAAGGTGGGTGAGGCATACTCTCACAGTACATTTAGATTTAGACTCAAGTTTCTACATCATCAAAGCTAAGAAAACATCGAATCAAACCCCTTGCATAAAAGACAAACATTCCTCCCATAGCTCTCTACTTAGGTGGGTTCAATAATTCATTGCAACGACACATAGAATGTAAACACCGTATTTAGTTATGGGGTTTATTAGAGAAGTTAACAGGTTACAAATCAGGGTCACAAATGCTCATGGCACAGTTTGCCAATCAGGACAGCCTTTGTTCAGCGGTGCCCATGGCCATGCCCACAGGGACTATGTTACAAAGTTCTTTTAAGGCTCTTGATAAATGCCCACAGGATGCACCACTGCACCATAAGGCATTTGGTTTTGGCTCCCCCAATTAAATGCCTGGCCACTACACAAGAAAACCTCCTGTCCAAAGTCACTCAGCTTTAGTTGCTCCATGGGCTGGGAAGCTCACTGCTCTGTCAACTGCTCTTCTGCCACTCCTCCGGTGTCACAGCTTTCTGTCCCTGGTTAATAAAGGTTCAGTGTGCAGGGATCTCGGGGTTCAAAAGATGCACTCCACTCCTATCTTGTTCTGTCCCCAGTAGGATGGCAAAAACTGACCAATCACAATTAGTGCTGTTAACAATCTCTCACAACTGAATCATAAATTCATCAGCATTTTCCCCCACCTTCCCTTACCCAGACCCATCAGGAAAACAATCACTTGGTGGGAGTTTACAAACTGTGAAGAAGAGACATTAAATAATGCACTGCACTGCAGGCCATCCTCTCTAGTTTTTCTGGCCATTGTCCCTTTCATACATGACATATTAACTTTCCTATTATCATTTTAACTGTAAGCACACCCATGAAAGCTTGTAATCCAACCACTTCATGCCTTTAGCTCCCTCCATTTTAGGGATCCAATTTCTAAATTGCCCATCCCCATTAACCCAGTCCTCTGGAGACAAACATGTTCCTTGACATAAAGAATCTTCTGTTTCTGTTGGGACTCTGGGTATCTGCACTTACAAGCAAAGTTCAGTTCAGAGCAAGTCATCAAAGTGCAGCAATTTACAATAACTCACAGTATCAAACAACTCTTTATTCATTTGGGTTCTGGTCAACTCAGCCCTAATCATCCTAGCTAGGTCAAATGGGTACCAGCTGCAAGCTTGGCAGTTCACACACACCTTCCTGCACTTCAGACCCACTGGTCCTTTCATACTCTAGACTCCATGGGCTATGTTAGTGCTCATAGGCTTAGGAGTCCATACAACTTCTCTGACACCAGCTAGCCCTTCCTTTTCTCTCTCTCGTCTCTTCATTGCTCCATATTCCCCCACAGGCCCACTCAAGTGGACACAGGTGGTCACACACTGCTGTCCGCTTGCTGGCTTCCATTAACTTTTAGTCCTAGAAGAGGGTTTTTCTCTGATGGGCATAGACCTTTCCTGTCTTGATACATCCCACAGCAAACTGCTTGCTCAAAAAAAAAAAAAAAAAAAAGCCAGTTTTTTCCCCTTTGTAGGTCTTTTCATTCACAGGTAAATCTATTCTCTCAGAAGTTCTGGATAGGATTCAGGTTTCCACCTAAGCCCCTTATTCTACTAAAACAGGCTTAAGCAAAACCGTTTCTTCCAGGCAATTTCTAATTCCCTTTTGAGCCCATTCAATCAAGTGCAGGCTGAAGGCAGGTTTACAAGCTCTCTGTAATTACACATATGCATCGGGCCTTGGGCCTCTCTGGCTGGTAGGGTGGATCAAGTAGGCACTGCCCCCCTATTAGGCATCTTGTATAACCAGTCAGGCTTTTGCCCCACGTGACTCCGGTAGCAGCTTTTCTCCCCTCAGTTGCAGCATAACACATCTTACATTCCTTTCAAACATTACAGTGAACAACCCAAAGTAACACTCTTAGAATCCACAGCTTGACTTTCCATGCCTCTTCCTTATCTTACAAAACTCCATGCTTCCATGAGTCTGGAGCCATGGCAATGAATCCTTCTCCTGACGCCAAACTACAAACAGATGTGCACCAAACATTCTTTCCACAGCTCTCTCTACTTAACTGGGCTCAATAGTTCATTGCCATGACCACACAGAACTGACACTGTATTCACAGTTAAGGGGTTTATTAGAGAAGTTATCAAGTTATAATTCAGGGTCAGAAATGTTCAGGCACGGTTGTGTCAGTCAGAATAGCCTCTCCTCAGCCATGCCGAAAGGTAGGCCTCTGCTGGGCAGTGCTACAAAGCTTTTAGAACTCCTGAGAAAGGCCCACAGGACACACCATTCCATCCTAAGCCTCAGCCTGAAGGCACTCAGCTCTAGGCCATGGGTCAACAAACCTAGCTCCCCAATTAAGTGGCTGGAGTCACCCCACTCTGCAAGCAAGCTTCCTGCTCAAAGCCACAAGATGGCTTGTTTTATACCCAATGATGGTGGTGGTGGTTGTGTGCCGTGGAGTAGGTTCCGATTCATAGTGACCCTGCATATGGTTTCCAAGGCTCTAAATCTTTACAGGAGCAGAAAACCTCATTTTATTTTCTGCGGAACTATGGTAGTTTTGAACTGCTGACCTTGAGGTAACCACTATACTACCAGAGCTCCTTTAATATCCAGTATGATAGCAAAATTGACCAATCATAATTAGCTCACAACTGAATCATATAATCCATCAGCATCTTCCCCCACCTTCCCTTACCAGACCCATCAGGAAAAAGTCATCTGGTGGGAGTTTATGAACTACAACTAGAAGAGACATTCAACAATTCACTTCAGTGCACCCCTTCATTTTAAAACGAGGGTGATTTCCAAGAGACAGTGATGAATTGCTTACAGGACTACCGTATCTCCTCGGCATATATGCTCACCCTAGAGGCCACTGGCAGATTACTGGACATACCTTGAACACCTTTCCATCTCTCTCTGACAGCTTTGGGGCAGAGGGGGAGAGCTTGGGAAATAATGTCACATGAAGGACTCTCTATCAGTCAGGGGTTTCCAGAGACAACAAGAGATTTATTTCAAGTATAATTGGCTCGTGTAATTGTGGGAACTGCAAGCCTGAAATCTGTAGGCTAGGCCAGCACGTTGGAAACTCAAGCAGGAGTTGATGCTGCAATCTTGAGGCAGAATTTCTTCCTTGAGAAACCTCGGAGGCCCAACCACATTATCTAGGGTAATCTTTGAAGTCAAGTGATTGCAGATGTTAACCACATCTACAAAATATATTCAAAGCGACTCCAGATTAGTCTTTGATTCAGTAATTGGGTGCTATTGCCTAGCCAAGTTGACACATGAAACTATTATGTTGTTGTTATGTGCCGTGGAGTCGGTTCCAACTCATAGCAACCCTGTACAGGGTTTCCGAGGCTGTAAATCTTTACGGGAGCAGAAAGCCTC
>NW_006408565.1:14981436-15014682 GCF_000296735.1 Chrysochloris asiatica | reverse complement strand
ATTGCAAAGCTGTTTGAACTGCAAGGTCGGCAGTTCAAGCTCACCAGCTGCTCCTCAGAAACCCTATACAGGGTTGCTATGGGTCAGAATCAACTCAATGGCAATTAACATCTTCAGAGTTGATCGTTAAGTGCCAGCTCCTTCTCACTAGAGGAACATCTTGAAGGCCTGGTCTCATCAACATGGTCACTTAATGGATCTCCAACAAAAGTAAGTCCTCAGTGTCCACGGTGATGGCTCCCTCATTAACACATCCTCTATCCCTCTGACCTTTTTTGATTTACTTCCTGGTATGGATTAACTTATGTCCTCAAGCAGTTATGTTGAAGTCTTCCCTCCTGTACCTGTAAATGTGAGGTTGTTTGGAAACAGGAATGGTGTTTTACTGTTAATGAGGTCACACCCATGGAGAGTGGGTCCTAGACCTAATCACTTCTTCATAGTCTTATATGAAGGGAGACAGAAGACCTATGATGGAACTGTCTATAAATCATGGAATGCTAAGGAACTCCCTTCTTCTGACAAAGAAGGTTCCTCCCTTAGAAGTGGTGTCCTGATTTGGGCTTCTAGCTTTATTAGAATAAGTTTCGGTTCTTTAATGATAGCCACAGTGGTATTTTTGTTATGGCAACACCAGACAACTAAGACACTTCCCTATTCCCTCACTATGCTTCTCGGGATCACTTATCACAGAAACGACTTGTCCCCAAAGTCCTTGTACCAGGATAAATCATATTGAGACCAGGTGTATAGCAGAGCTGTATGGACCTGTAGGTCCAGGTACAGACCTTTCTTTGACACCAGAGTTTCTCAACCTCAGCATCATTTGGGCAGGATGATTCTGTGTTGTACTGACAGTCCTGTTCATTGTAGGATGTTCAGTGACATCCCACTAGATGCCAGGAGCACTCCCAGTTTTGACTGTCAAAAGAATGTCTCCAGACCTCATCAGATGTTCCAGTTTTAGACTGTCCCTGGTTGAGAACTGGTCTACACCAGGTTGTGTCTCTTGTTTAGTTCAGAGAAAGAATTCCAAGGTCTAAGGTTCCCTCTTTGAATGTATTTGGTAGATGCGGTTAACATCTTTTTAAATTGCTCTTCAGACAACATGAATGAAAGCACTTTATACTCCCCAGCACTGAGACAGAGGAGCGATGCTGACACAGTGGTTAAAGTGTTCAGCTGTTAACCAAAAGGGGGTTCTGAGCGATCAGTCGCCTGCCCTGTGGGAGAAAGATGAGGCAGTCTGTTTCTGTACAGATTTACAGCCTCAGAACAGTTCTATTTTGTCCTATAGGGTTACTATGAGATGGAATCCACTCGACAGCAGTGGGTTTTTGATTTGGCACCCAGGAAAATTAATAGAGATGAGTGAAGAAACAAGTCTGAGAGGAACGTAACAAGACACTGATGGTTCAGAAGAAAGACAACCCTGTTCCGTGGACACATCAGGTCTCTGGTGGAAACAGCTCTGATGTGTTGGCCATTACTATCAACTGGTGTTTCTTGGTTGGCCTGGTCTGGACCTACCAAGGTCTGGGCTCCCAGTGGCCCAAGGCTGAGCTGTTAGTGGTAGGTGATAGCTTGTGCCTACCTGCTTTCCAATAGGAGGCTGAAGAACATAAAGCAATGGCTCTAACGGTGGACTTCCTGGCACTGGGGAGCAGAACCTGTCAGTCTCTGCCCTTCCATTTCCAGAATTCTTCTTTCTCCCTTCTGGTTTCCTCCCTCACCTTAGATTGGAAGGCTTCTGCGTTGACCAAGAAAAGTGAGAAGATCAGCCCTTTTCTCCCGCTAAATCAAGAACTGGGGAAATGGGGCTAAGACTAACTATTCTTTCTAGCTGGGGAATACGGCACAAAGAGGTCCTAGGATGGCTATTAGTCCTCCTCAGAATATGTACTAGCCAGTACAGCATAGGCTATAAGGCAACTGAGTGGTACAAGCAGTTAGGTGCTTAGACTACTAGCTGAAAGGTTGGTGCCTCAGACCGACAGAGGCACCTTGGAAGACAGGTCCAGAAATCTGCTCCAGAAAGGTTACAACCTTGAAAACCCTTAAAACCCAGAGCAATGCCACTCCGCACACATGGGGTTGTTGTGAGTTGCAATCAACGAAAGTAACAACATGGACTGCATTTGAGCAGACAGAATCAAGACGGGCTGCCGACAACTGCTATGGAGATATGGTGTAAACTAACTCATTGTTTGCCCTGTCCCTAAGCCCAGAAACATCCTCTGCAGTCTAGCCCTATGCAATGCCAAGTCCACCCCTAGGACCAGTCTCCCAACAAGGGAGGATACCTGTAGGACACCTGTCTTATTCACTGTTGCAGCCACAGTGTCCAACAGGCCTGGACATATAGCTGGAACTCAGAGAACCAATACTGGACTCAAAAACTGCAGAGGAATCATTACAATGAAATGCAATACCATAGGATGAATGTAAAGCTGATGTTCTCCCATGTAAACTATCACTCAATGCACAATTAAAAGTTAGGAAAAAAAAAAAAGAGCATTCGAATCGGAGAGTTTAACAAGAAGATTAAAAAAAAAAAACTGTAGAGGAGACAGTCCCTGGTCTGGTAGAGTCCTTAGTCTGAATGTGGAAAGTGAAAAAAAGCTGGCTGGTTCTATCCTGGTGGAACCCCTAGACTGGTGGAAGAAACAAAGTCCTGGTCCAACAAGGGCAGTTGGCTTCTGCAGCTGAAGTGACTTTGGGAATACTCAAGCCCAGCCATAGGGCTCCCTGGTCCCTAGAGGTCTGGGTAATGAGATAAATTGGGAAACCATCATTAGCCTTAACATGGACGTGCCTGTGTCTTCGGTAGGAACATGGGCCCAGGGGAGGGAGGAAACCCAGTCAGATGCACAAGGGCCCTATCTTGTGGTCTCAAGTCCCAGCTCTGAATGGTGTGGTCCAACAAAGTGGTGGTTCAGGCATGCGGGGACCAGCAAGGAGCTAGTCTTGCAAAAGTTGTACAGAACTTGCCGGGAGAAGCCCAGTCTTTGAGTCATCTCCTTCAGTGACGCCAGCCTGGGGAGAAAGGGATGAAAACCAACACTGTAAGCACGTGGTGGAGTAAATGATTCCCATTTTACAGATGAGGAAGTCCAGGCTCAATGAAGTGAAACCACTTGATCTAGGAATCCTAACTCTAAAGTCTGAGCTCTTGCTGTGATATCCACTACCACAACAGTGTCAGCTAAAATGCTGGGTGATGGACACTTGGTCTCTAGGTCACCATGAGTGGGGGGTCAACTCCATCACATATCATAAAAACAGCCGAGCATAAAAACAGCCGAGCCAGTGTGTGGATCCAGATTTATGTCTGGTGCCTGACTTTGATGGATGGAGGAGGATTTGTCAGAGAAACCCAGTTCCAGCCCCTGCCTTCTCCCGGCTCCTAACATAACCAGTGCCATCCCTGAGGAATGCCCAGGAGAACAAAGAACAGAGGGGGCTTCCTTCTCACATACTTGACTCTGACCTATGCCCATCTACACCAGGTTCCACAACTGTAGCTGCTGGTGAGTCAGTTCCGACCCTGTGCACAGCAGAACAAAACACCGCCCAGTCCTGAGCCATCTTCCTAACTGTCATGCTTGAGCACACTGCTGCTGCCAATCCACCTTGTTGGGGGTTCTTCCTCTTCTTTGCTGACCCTCCACTTTGCCAAGCATGTTGTCCTTCGTTCCTTAACTGTAGTTGTTAAGTGCTTTCAAGTCAATTCCAACTCATAGCGACCCTGCATAAAGCGGCTGGTGGGTCTGAACTGCCAACTTTTCAGGTAGCAGCAGTTCAGTGCTTATCCTACAGTGCCATTCCAAGACCTCAACTAAACATACGTTCAAAACTCTGATTCAGCAGGGAGAAGCCAGATTAAAGATGGCTTTGCTTTATCCATGTCACATCCTTCTCTAGCTAGAAGCTGGAAGTTTCAGCAGATTCCAGGAGGCTCCTATATCTGGGGCCAGTTAGGTAAACCACAGACCCTGATTATGCTCTTCTGCAGAGAAGCAATTCCTTCTGTGAGTGACCAGCCTGGCGGGCACAGCTTTATTCATCCTCCTTGGGGAGGGGCCAGGCCTGGGACTTATCACCTCAGCTTCTACTGGTCCTTGGCTGGAGCAGGGAGGAGTGGCACTGGGCCATATGTGCCCCAGTCACCTGCTCTTAACTAAATGTGCTCAGAAGGCACTCTGCTACCTCCCCTCCAATCATAGTCCTGAAGTGCCTACCGGCATGTTCCTCCTGGACAGCGGCTGCTGGGCTGACGGGCTGTCTTCCAGGTTCCGGCCCCCGCGCCGATAGGAGCGAGTGCTCTCAGAGCTGGAAGGCAGGGAAAGGCCAACATGATCCCCAAGTCCAGAGAGCACCTCAGAGTGGGAGAATAGGGCTCAGGTACAGAAAAAGGCTGGGAGCTTAGGCTGGGTGGGCAGAGTCTCTGAGGCCCCCAGACTGTCCATCACAGGTCTAAGAGGCCTGGAACTGACCTCAAGAGAGCTCTGGGGATATCCCAAGTCTACTCTCCAAAACCTTAAGGGTGTGCAAAGAAAGGAGAGGACTGGATCCCAAGCTGGAGTTAGGGGACAGACTAAGCCACACAAAAAGGCTGAGTCTTTTCTACTGCACTTCAGCAATCTGGGTCCCAGGCTCCTCCCAGCATTCTGGGCCTGCTTGGGAGCAGGTGAGTGTGTGTGGTGGAGGGGAAGGGGCCCAGCATCTCGATTATCAGTCCTGGGCCTCAGAGCTGTAAGGGATTCCCAGTGTTTAGTTTAGGCAGGTACCCACTGGGTGGGGGAAATGGATGTTCACAGGGGTTAGCAGACTTGCCCAGGTTGCTCATCTAGGCCCTCACTAACCTGAACCTGACAGGGGGATACAGCTCCGCAGAAGTGGTGCCTGATGGCAGGCTGGGTCGAACGGTGCCTAGGGGCTCCCGGAGACTCTCATCAGAGCCAGGCAAGGCTTGGCTGGAACCCCCAGACTCCCCAGGGCTCGTGAGGCTGGAGGAGGAGGAAGCTGAGCTGCCCATGCTCTCAGGAGCCCCAAGGTGCTCCGAACTCAGACTGGGGACTTCAGAACAATCTGGAATCAGAAACGATATGGCCCGTCATTAGTATTCACTGCGTTTCTGGCCTTCCTATGCCCCGATCCTCTAGCATTCTCCCTGTCACACTTGTCTCCTGGGTCATCACTTCCTGATAGCCATGGCTACACTGACTCACTTTTTGGGTTCTGCTGCCCATCCATCAGGTTGAGTGCAGATGCTACTTCCACCAGGAAGCACTGCTAACCTCACCATCCCCATCTCAATAGGACATGCTCCCTCCCTCCCTGAGCTCCCAGAACAGGCCTGTTCATTCATACCACAAACAGCTCTAGAGAACAGCCAGGCCTGTTGCTAGGTGCTGGAGAAATAGTAATGACCAAAACACTTGAAGCCCCTGTTGTTTTGGGATTTACCTTCTATAGCCTTGTACTACAGTGTGTCTTGTATTACATATGTGAATTCTATATGTGCCTTGTTTTACAATGAACTGTATTCCAGTTTTTATCTCCCCATCAGACTGTCTCTCTAACTTTGAAGGACGTGGGACACACTGGATGTTCAGTAAATGCTTCTCTTTCTCTCCCCTAGTACAAGGGGAATGAAGTACTGAGGTTGGGGAATGTGGAAGAAGGAGGCCTGGTTGAACCTCAAGTCGAGATTTGTTAGTTGTACCACCTTGGTCATGTGACCTAACATCTGTTTAATTCCCTGTATGGGAGGGATAACCCATACCTGACAGGTGACTCTGAGGATGACATGCATACTCACTCAGCTCAGTAACCCAGCACACAGTAGGCCCTCAATGAATGAGCTCATGAACATTTTCTGGGCCCAACTGTACCTCCACTGGAATGTCCCACATGCCCTTGGATCATGGTCCGAGAAGGGTTTTTGACTGGCAAGGGTGGGGGGAAATCCTCATTCTGGCTCCGCGGGGTGGTTGATCCCAGGCTGGTGACAGTCTCATAGGTCTTGTTGCTGATGTCCAGCCTCCCACTGGCCCAGCGTGCCTGGGCTGGAGGCTTCAGAGGGCAGTGCTGTAGGGACAAAAACATGAGGGAGGAAAGCCCAGTTCCTCCAGCTCAGCCCCTTCTCTCCCACAGCAGGCCCAATCTGGCTCTTTCCTTCTGCCGTCCCTGGGGTCCAGCCAGCTCAGGGGTCCATGGGACAGGGGCTAGGACCCACCTTCTCCTCCTCATCCTCCTCACTGTCAGAACCAGGTTCCACAGAAGCTCCCCAAGAGTAGTGCACATGAAGAGGGAAAGTGAGGGTCCCAGCCTGGGCCTGCTCCAGCTGCCACAAACAAAGCCTTGGCAGTTCAGAAGGTCAGGGCTCAGCGGGGAGAAAGAGGCAGGGGCCCACCCCCTCCCGTAGGCCTCACCAGCTCCTCACACTCCTTGTGCTGCTTCTTCCTGGCCATGTCCAGAGCTGTCTCTCCTGCCTCATTCACTGTGAGGGAGACAGGGGTCAAGGTCAAAGAGGCATTATACCTTAGAGGAATCAGATTGCCTGATTGCTGATGTCCTGGCCCTGCCACTTCCTGACTATGTGGCTGTGGACAAGTTACTTCATATCTTTGGGTCTTAATCTTCTAACCTACCAGATGAGTATACTTGTAACACTTTGATGAGGTTGCTGAGAGGATTAAATGATTCGTATATGTAAAGTTCTTGGCACATTACCTGGCACATGTTAAGCAGTAAATGCTAGTGATTACAACCACTAGTATTCAGATTCAGCTAATATTTGTCTAGGTACTTTCAAAAGGACTAATTAACTTCATCCTCTTAGCAGCCCTACTAAGTGGATGGTATTATTCCCATTTCACAGACAAGGGTGCTAAAGTTCAAGAAAGAAATTGATACATCTTCAAGGTCATAGAGCTGGTCAGAGGTACGCCTGGATTAGACTTCAAGTCTGTCTGCAAGGTACATTACCAGTGCTCTTTGGGGGCAGGGGCGGGGGTGGAGGAAGGCAGGCAATCCCACACAAGGGTGGTCAGGAGCAGCCGTCTAAGGGAGGAAGTCCAAGTCCTACCTGTGCCAATCAAAGCTCTTCCTTTCAGCAGCAGCTTGAGGCAGTCGGGCTGGTTGTAGAAGGCCGCATAATGCAAAGCAGTGTTCCCATCTGGGGCCTTGGCATCCAGGTGACCACTGAGGAGGTGGTCAGGGAGGCAGACAGGTCAGGGGATGAAGGAGGGCAGGAGGGAAGAAGTGGGGGTGATGGATGGAGAAGCAGGGATTCTCACCCATTCTGGATGATGAAGTCCAGCAGGGGCAGGGAGGCCTGGTTGGCGACTCTGACAGCCAAGTGCAGGGCCAGTTCTCCAGGTGCCTGGATGCAGGGTCACACCTGAGTCTCCCCAGCTCACCTGTCCCCAAGCCAGTACTGGTTCCTGCTGCCCCCTGACACTCCCAGATACCAAGCTGCCAGACCCCTCAGAATTGAAATGAAACAGATAGGACCTCATCTTTGGGAGGAGGGTACTTCAGTGCTTCCTCTTCCTCTTATTCCCAAGAGAAGGTGTTTCCCAAATTTTGATTTTTGGTCCTGGGCTCCTCTCTCTGCTCACTCATCTAACCTCAGCTATGCTTTCAGCTGTCACGTATATGTTCTTGTTGTTGTTAAGTGCCGTGGTGTCAGAATCATGACCCTGTATAGGGCTTCCGAGGCTTGAAATCTTTTGAGGGAACAGAAAGTCTCATCTTTCTCCTGTGGAGTGACTGGTGGGCTCAAAGCACTGACTTTGTTAAATTGTTGTTGTTAAGTGCCGTAGAGTCGGTTCTGACCCGTAGCAACCTTGTATAGGGTTTCCAAGGAGTGACTGGTGAGCTTGAACCACCAACTTTGCAGTTCAAACGGCTTTGGAGTCTGGCGCATTAACCCACAGTGCCACACCAGGACTCCACACTAGGACTTTGTTAAATAGGCGACTCCAAATCCTGACGTCATCAAAGTGCTACACCCTGGACAGTCCCCACCAAGATATATGGCAAGACCAGAATGTTCCAAACAGAGAGCTAAACCCCTTCATGAGTTTTGCTGGTGCCTATTATATGCTAAGGGCTATTTTCATGTCTAGTCAGGAAGGTTCCTGGTGGTGAACATGGTTTATACTCAACTACTAACCTAGGATCAGCACTGGACTGCAAGGTCGACAGTTCAAACTCACCAGCTGCTCCTCGGAAACCCTATGCAGGGTCGCTATGAGTCGGAACCGACTCGACAGCACTTAACAACAACATTAACCTAAAGAAGTCCTGGTGTGGCGCTGTGGGATAAATGCAGGACCACAAGGTCAGTTTGAACCACAAGGTTGGCAGTTCAAACTCACCAGTCACTCCTCAAAAACCCTATATTGGATCGCTACGAGTAAGAACCAACTTGACAGCAGTAAACAACAATAACAAACCTAAAGGTTGGAGGCATAAACCCACTTAGCAGTGCTGCGGGAATCTTCCATAAAAATTACAGCTAAGAAAACCCTATGGAGCGCTTCTACATGGGGTCACCATGAAGTGGAATCAATATGACGGCCAAGGGTTTTGGCTTAATCAGTCACCGATTTCTGTCATTTCCTTCCTTCACATGTCTCTGGTATCCTTTCCTTCCTGTCCCTCAGCAGGCTGGGTCCACACTACGTCCCTGAAGTTTCAATTACTGGAATAGTCAATGCAATGGCCTTCCCTGCTCTAATCTGACTAACCCTCATCCAGTTCCATGACTATCCAAGTAAACCCAGAAACTAACATGTATTGAACATCTGTTATGCACCAGGCCTTCTGCACACGTGACTTGACTTCATTCTCACTTCAGTCCCGAGGGTGCTGTTATTAACCCATTTTTACAGATTAGGAAACGGAGACTCAGAATAAGTTAAGTAACCTATACTTGATGGCACATCTAGAAGAGACAGGACTGACCAAATTCAGGCTCTTTGCCATTTATCCCTCTGATACATGGGTTTTGAGTGGCTATCAGAGGTGGGGCAGAGGGGAGTTACAGCTGTCCTGGAGGACTGGGGAGTGTGTGAGTGTAGGTGGTCCTTGGAGGGGGTTCCTACCTGTCCCTCCAGCCCAGGAAGTGGCTGCCCAAAGTCTTGGCCATTAGCAAAGGCTTCCAGTACTGAAATGAGGTCCCGGTTGTAAATGGCTGTCCGGAGTCTCTGAGGTTCAAGGGTGGACCGGCGAGCAAACCTGTGTTCCACATACTTGGCTACAATGTAATCCCTGCGGTGGCTCCTGCCAAAAACAACCACAGATCTCAAAGGAAGGACTGTCTGCCCCCACCAGGTCCCTGGGGCCAATCCCAGAGGACACAGGTTCCTCTTCCCCTGGGGACTCCTAGATCTGAGCCTCCCATCCCTTTACACCTCTTGCCTAAGATACCCGAAACTTGCCCTCTAGCAGAAGCCCCCAGCCAGGATGCCCCTCCAGGTGAGAATCCCCTTACATGTCACTTTCAGTTGATGGTTTAGGGCCACCATGTGAGGGGAGCTGGGCTTCCATGACCTCATTGAAGAGCGCATTGCCGATGTTCAAGGCCAGCTGGGGTGGCGGGAAAGTGGTTAGGTCAAACTGGGTAGTCAGGCCAGGTTCCTCTGGTGGGGCAAGTCTCCAGAAGTCCCAACCCTTCACTGCCCTTCCTGTCCAAGCCCCATCCTTGGCCATCTCCTTTCTGGATCATCCAGATGCTGCCTCCACCTCATTCCTGACCCTACAAGGTCTAGCAGAGCCAAAGCTGCCCCTACCCCCACATATCCTTGTTCAGCATCTCACCAACAACTCAGAGGGCCCCAGCAGGTCCAAGGTGAGGGAGTGCATGCGTGAGAAGCGCACACCCAGCTCGCGGTGGACGCCAGAGCACTGGATGCAGGTGAGCACACCCAGGTTGGTGCTGAGCCATGTGGGGTCTGCAAGGTAGAGGAGCTCGTCCTGGGGGTGCGACTCTTCCCCTCCCCTAACCCACCATACACCCTGACCCCAGTGACGGACCTGGAGCCCCGCAGTCACAGCACTGGCTGTTCCCAGGCCTGCTCTTCACCTCGGCGATTAGCAGCTTTGTGAGGTCTCCGGGCTCCCTGTCCAGCCCTGCACCTCCTCCAGGCCCTGGGCCGCTGCCTGGCTCCCCGAGGAAGGCACTGCTCAAGGCTTCATCCTTGCTGTTCTGCAGTACTGACACCCACCTGTGGGGAGTGTACACAGTGAGGTAGGGCTGAAGCTGAGGGATAAATACGAATCGGGCTGCGAACCTTAAGGTCAGCGGTTCGAAACTACCAGCTGCTCCGCGGGAGAAAGATGAGGCTTTCTACTCCAGTAAAGATTTACACCCTCGGAAACCCTATACAGGGTCGCTATGGGTCAGAACCGACTCGATGGCACATAACAACAACAACAACAACATCCCCACCCCAGGAGTCCTGGTGTGGCACTGTGGGTAAATGCTCCAGACTGCAAAGCCGTTTGAACTGCAAGGTCGGCAGTTCAAGCTCATCAGCTACTCCTCAGAAACCCTATACAGGGTCGATATGGGTCAGAATCGACTCGATGGCACTTCACAACAACAACAATCCCCACCCCAAGGCTGGCCCGTAGGGAAACTCACGCCTCACACTCATGTTCATCCTCTGTCTGGAAATGGTACGTCCGATTGTCTGTTGGGAGAAAGGGGACATCTGGCCCACAGAAATTCTGCTCTTCTTTCCTGGGGACAGGAAGCCCTCACCCAAACTAGCAGGGGTGGGGAGGATAATGAGTCTGGCCAGCAGTGGGTACAACGTCTCAGAAGTTTCTCCCAAGTACGAAACCAGTAAGACTTCTGTATGGATCTCCCCTCCCAGACGTTGGTTCCAGGGTCAGGGCAGGCCTCCTAAGGAGAGGACCCCACCCAGCTGAGGGGCAGAATGTTCTTCATCCCCAATGCCCTCAGCCTGTTGCCTGGTTCCCTGCTTCCCACCTCTCCCCTCCCACTAGACTGCCTTGCCCAAGGTTCTGATCTAATCACACCACTTCCCTGCCCTAAGATCTCCCATGGCTTCCATTGCTAGGAAATAAGCTCTGCTCTTTCAGGGAGCATTCGTATTCCTCATCTCCCACTGCTCCACCATATGAACCCTCTACTCCGGCCAAATTGGCCAGACCCATTCTCCTGCCTCCACACTTGCACCCTGCCAATTCTATTTCCACAATGACCTCCCCAAACTCTACACTCTACATGGCCTTCAAGGCCAAATTCAACTGTTCTCTCCTTGAAGTAGCTTTCCCTGGTTCTCCGTACTAGGGCACATCTCATCATCAGTGGTTCCGTATCTGCAGCTCTTTTCTGGACACTCCTCCCTCCTCATCTTATCGTTCTGTGTCCCGACCTCACACTCCTGTCAGACAGAGCTTCCTGAGGATAGAATCTAGATCTTTCTCAGGCTGCACCCACCCCCACATAAAGCCTGGCACAAAAGGCTCCAGAGGATGAAAGTGGAAAGTCGAAAGTAAGGCTAATTTTGAGAATTAAAAAAATCCAAATCCACTCAAATGTGTTTTATAGAAATCATTTTCACGTTCACTACGATATAGGATGAAACCTCTAAAAGGCGACTCTAGGGCCTAAGGAGGATTTATGCTTGTAGTAGTAGCTGTCTGATAAATACGTGTGGAACTGGACATAAATCCCTAATTAAAGGGTCCTGAGAGCTGACCGTTCTCTTGGAAAAGCCCTGGGGAAGGGGGACAGGGACAACTCACGGGTCACCAGGTCAAAGCATTTCTTCTCCTCGGGGTTTGGCCTCACTTGGCACGTCAGCAAGGTCAGCTTCACTGGGGGCCGATTTATCTGTGGGAATTTGGGAACAGAGGATGGACCTTTGGGTCTTCCAAACTCTTTGGACCTGTGTTTCTTGTCTGTGAAATGGGCATAATTACCCTGTTCCAGCTTTTTTTCTCTTCCCTAACACCTCAAGGAGGTAGAGTGTGGGTAAAGACTAGGTTGGGGCTTTAACTCTGATCTTTCTTCTTCCCAAGTTTCTCCAGCACCTCAGATCCAACTCTATCCCCCCACGACAGCTTCTCAACAAAAGGAGACAGGGTCTGAGCAGCCTTCCAAGCATCCTGGGAGCCAGTCTTGAAAGGAGGGCTCAGTGTTTGTCTGCTTAGAACACCATGTGGAGAGGACGCACCCTGCTGAGACCCTAGTCCCTCACCGTGCTGTGTGAAATGGTCAGGCAGCCGTACTTGACTCCACACTTCCTTTTCTGCCAGACTCTTCGAATTCTAGGGCCCGAAGAGAGAGGAAGGTTGTTAGCCAAGGGTGACATCTAATTCCCCTGTATCAGACAAGAGTCCTGAACCAGGTCCTAAGCTCCACCTGTATAACCTCCAATCACACCTTTTTATCCCTTTGCTCCCCTGACCCAACTCACTTCACTCTCTGGGAGCCCTGCACTTAGGAAGCTCCAGTCTGATTTGGGGGGTACGACAACACAGTTTTCCTCTCTGGGAATTTATACTCTAAAGGGGACAGTGTGGCTTTGGTTCTGTAAGAATTTCTAGTCTCCAACGGAAGAGACACAGGGAGGGTTAACGAAATGCTCCTCTCTGATCAAAGCTGATTAGTCATTAAAAACATTTCATAAGGGCCTCTGCATTTCAGTTTTTTTTTAAAATACCATACAGCAAGAAGACAGGTACAGCCAACATTTCAATTTCTAGGTATATTTAGTGGATTGTAGAGGCTAACGTAGTGGTTACGAGTTGGGTGGCTAATCTCACCGTCAGCAGTTCAAAACTACCAGCTATTCCGCGGGAGAAAGATGAAGCTTTCTACTCCCGTCAAGATTTCCAGCCTCGGAAACCTTGTTGCTATGAATTGGAACCGACTGGACGGCACACCACCACCAGAGGCTAAGAGTGAGCACATGGAACAGACTGCCCAAAGCAAGGCGAAAGGCACAGCCAACGTTTATTTTCAGGCATATTCAGAAGACTGAAAAGGCTCAGCGTGAGTGCATGGAACAGACTGTCCAGAGCATGACTACTCCGTAAGTATTAACACAGCTAGTCGTCTTTTTCATAAAGAACATCACCAGCGATCTTCAGCGGCAGTTCACAGGCCCAGGTATCATGTACCTGTATCACAAGCCCAGGATTCTGATGCTTCTGTAATGCCTACTGATCCTGGAAACCTGCACAAATGGTAAGAAGAGCCCCTTTGGGCTGCTCCCTCAAACCCTGCCAATTACTGTGTGACTTTGCCTAGGTTACTTAAGCTCTCTGAGTCACTTACCCATCACTTTTCTTGTAGAGAAAGCCCACCTTCTCTGTCCCAAACTGCTTGTTGCCTTGGTGCTGGTGGATGCTGTAGCCACCCGAGTTCTTCCGGCCCAGACTCTCCTGTTCCTCAGACATGCAAAGTAGACCTCAGGTGTCTGGCCTGGTTCTCACACAGAGAGACCTCTTCCCTCCCTGCTGGGTCTTACAGAAGGAAGAGCATTGGGGAACATTCAGGGGCTGACCTCTCTGCTTTCTAGCTGGAGTGTCCCCCGGAGGGAGTCCCGGAGCTGGGTCAGCTTCTGCAGCTCTTCCTCCTGGGCTTGGCGCAGCTGTGGGGCAGAGTGCAGGATGCCACCATTAGGCCGCAGAGGTCCAGGTGCAGAGCTCAGACCCAGGGTAGTGGACCAGTGGTCTTGTTACATGGGCAGGAGGCCAGGGTGTTTTCAGAAGAGAAGGGAGCTCGACTTACTGTGTGTACCGAGGCCGCCAGCTTCTCTATGAAGGGAGACAGGCTCTGAGCGGCTTTCCAGCCATCTTGGAAAAAGCTAAGAAGCATTCAAGGCCAAAACAAGGGACCAAAGAGAGGAAAATGAGAAGTATGGGAGGGAGTTGCTCTAAGGATCACAGGACACCAAGGGGCAGGGGAGTCTGATGGTCCAGAGCAGGCACTCTGAAGTCAGACTGTCTAGGTTCAGGTCCCACTGACTAGTTAGCTGTGTGATCTCAATAAATCTGAGCCTCAGTTTTTCCCCCATCTGTAAAATGGGGATAATAACAGCCCCTGCTCATAGGGCTGTTGAGGGATTAAGTGAGATTAAATGTGCAAAGCACTTTGTGCCAGATACGAGGAGCTATGAAAAACAGTACCAATGATGTATTGCCATCTGATGGTCCGCCAGACCCTGAAGACAGGCCTTGCTCTGTGTTACCTGAAAGGGTCACGGGGCATGGGAGTAGAGGTGGGGCCCAGCGTCCTTGGCACGTGGGGAGACACGTACTTGTGCTGGGCGTGGAAGAACTTGATGAGGCTCTGCAGAAAATCAGGACCTTGTTTCACCTGGCTCTCCCCAGCTTTGAGCAGATACTAGGAAAAATGGCAGGGCAAGAGGTGTGATGTGCTGAAGCAGAATCCTGAGGACAGGGGCTACATCCCCACCCCAGGCTGGTCCTCCTGACTACAACCGAGCCTCAGACATACCATAGTGCCATCTGGCCAAGACTGGTGGATTTGGGTGAGGCAGACAGAACACCCACCATCCCTCCCTCATCCCTGGGGCACCCTTACCTCACACGTGTGCAGCTGGAAGATGCGCCGTTCTTTCTGTGTGTCCTGGGCCACTTCCCCAGCACTCCCTCCAGTTGCCCTGGCACGATCCCTCTCTTTCTCCAGCTTGGCTCTAGGTCCCAAGGAAAGAGAGGCCTGAACAACTCTCCCACAGTTCTCTTCATGTCCCAGATACCCCAGAGTGAGGGGGTACTCGAGGTTCACAAGACCCTCCTTTATGCCAGCCAGTGTGGTGGGGCTGGGGTGTCGTGGTGAACAAGGCAGTCAGGAGATCCACACGCTCAGTGGGAAGAGATGGGAATCAAACCACAACCAAGACCAGATCTATGGGAGCCTGAAGTGGGGAGGAGCCAACATTGCCTTGAGTTGAGAACTGACCTTGAGAAGGAAGCTAGGGCTGGGCAGGAGGGTCAGATCACATGACAGTCTAGAGGCAGGAGGGGTCAGGGAACACACAGAAGGTCTGAGGGGCTCGAGTGCAGAGATGGGAGAGGACGTTCCAGATGAATGACCAGACCATGTGGGGTCTGAGGTTGTTGCTGTTAGTTGTCAGCTGAATTCTGACTCATGGTGAACCCATGTGTGCAGAGTGCAACTGCTCCATTGGGTTTTCAGGTCTGTCATCTTTGGGAAGCAGACTGCCAGGCATTACTTCTGAGGTACCTGTGATGTTTGAACCACCAACCTGTAGTTTAGTAAGCCGGTGATTAAACATTTGTGCCACACAGGGACTCCCATAAGGAACCTGGTAGTGCAGTGCTTAAGTGCTCAGCTGCTAACGACGCATGTTGGTAGCTCATACCCACTCTAGAGGCTCAGCAGACTTGGTGATCTGCTCCCATAAAGACAGCCTAAAAACTTGTACGGGGCAGTTCTCTGTCCTACAGGGGGGCGACACTTCGGAACTGACTCCCCGGTACACACCACCACCACCAGGGACTCCCATGCACTCACATTCAGACCGTATCAAGTGTCTTGATCTTTATCCGAAGGTACTGGGAAGAATTTGAAGGCTTTTGTGCAGGGAGGTGATGGATTCAGATAGGACCAGGTGGGATTCGGGGGGATGAGTTCTGATTTTGGAGGAGGGATTTAGGACAGGCTCTTCTGAGCCTACGGGGCTTTCCATGTAAAGGTGTATACCACTGGTCAAGTGCTTCCCATTCTGATTGCAGAATAGCCTTCCCCTATGGCTCTCAAGGATTGGCTGGTTTCCCTGTCTGGGAAGGGGTAGAGTGTGTGGAAGTGGTTTTGAAATCTCATGACCATCAGACTGCCTACTTCCAGACAGGAGAGTATTTCCACATCAGGGGATGGATGCATGTGACCACAACTTTAAGTGAAGGTGTCTTCACCAGAATGTTTTCCAGTGGATGCCAGCCCCAGAGAGGGCAGAGCAGGGCTTAATATGGGTGCTGCTGCTTACCAGCTCTCAGGCATCACTGTTCTATCTGTAGGATATCTGGAGGCAGAGTGGGTTAAGTGCTGAACTGCTAACTGCAAGGACAGTGGTTGAAACCCACCAATTGTTCCGCAGGAGAAAGACGAGGCTATCTGCTCCTGTGATTTAGTCTTGGAAACCTCAAGGAGAAGGTCTACTGTGTTCCATCGGGTTGCTTGCTGTTGAGTGCCGCTGAGTCAGTTCTGACTCATAGCGACCCTGTATAGGGTTTCCGAAGAGCAGCTGGTAGGTTTGAATCACTGACCTTGTGGTTCAAACAACTTTGTGGTCCAGTGTGTATGTATCCCACAGTGCCACCCCAGGACTCCACAGGGTTGCTATGAGTCATAAGTGACTCGATGGCAGTGGGTTTGATCTGGGTTTAGGTCTCAGGTTTCCTGTCTATAAAAAGAGTGTGCAATAGCTTCAGATGAATACTTTTGGTGGCTTGTGGCTCTAAAGTTCTGGGCCTTATTGAGGTGTTTTGTTTGCAGAGTCTGTCTCTGGACACCTGTATGGCAACCTTAAACCTGGGGTTACAGTCCCTGACATTTGGGGTTGGGCACTGTACAATGCTCAGCAGCAGCCTTGGCCTCTCCTCCCAGTAGCAACCCCTTGTGACATTCACAGATGTCATCAGATGTTTCAGAATGTCTGTCAGGGTGTGTGTATGTGTGTGTGTGTGGTGGGGGAATAATGTTGCCACCCCTTAACCAGTGTTAAGAACCACTGATATAGGGCAGCCTTGCTCTCGTTTTTTGTTTTTGTTTTTTTAACAATTTTCTAAGAAGGGGGTATTTTTCATTTCCCCAAAGCTTTATGATACCCCAAGTGTTTGTGGCAGGGTCAGTTGGGGTGCGGACTCTCTGAACTGGTTCTGAGGGTCAGGGCAAATGAAGCATATTTTGGGGATCTGGTAATGAGCAGCAGAGAAAGGAGAAGATCCTCAAATGATCACAGTTTGCAAACATTTTAGATGCTGGGGTATTTTTATTTCCTTTGAATGGAGTTGTGGCAGAAGGAATGAAAGGAAACAGTAAATACAAAGAGATTAAATGCTAGTAACTAGGAGGTCAGGTGACTGGAGATGGAGGCAAGGGAACTTCAAAAAGTCGGTGGAAAATTCCATTTTCCTACAAACTTACTAAGTCTCCTTGTACAGCAACAATCTAATTATTATTCAGAGTGGGGAACAAGAACTTCCAGTGATTTGAGGTAGCCAGGATGAGGGGGATAGGCGAGGAAGAAAATACCAACAAATCATGCACCATTCACCAATTCTGGTGCCTTGAGGTGCCACATCTCCCATGATGTCTTTTCTTACCATCCCTTCCTCCACCCAAAGAAGACGACCTTCTTTTCCTGCTACCTCTGCTGATACTATCAGTGTAGTGGTATCAGTTCGTAGTTCAGTTATGCCTGGGCCCACCTTTCTTGCCTTACAAGGCTGTGGCGCCCACCAAGGTGGGCCTGTGCTGGCACTGCGTTTCCTCCTACCACTTGGTAATTGGGGATGATGACAGTATTTTCTCTCCCTGTCCCTAGGAACAAAGCTGCTGACAGATATAAAGAGCTTATCACAGTGTCTGACAAAGGAAGTTTTCACTAAGTATTAGCTGTCACTATTACTGGTTATTATTTTTAAGTACTAACTTTGTTTTTGAAAGGACAAATGGTTGAGAGCCAGGGTGTGGTCTGCATGGTAGTTACTTTTTTATTATGGTCCTTCTAGCCAAATTTCTCCATTCTGTGATATATTATAAATCCTAACCTCTACTCTGGTGACTGGAGTCCTGGTGTGGCGCTGTGGGTTAATGCGTCAGACTGCAAAGTCGTTTGAACTGCAAGGTCGGTGGTTCAAGCTCACCAGCTGCTGCTTGGAAATCCTATACAGGACTGCTTTGGGTCGGAATAGACTCAACAGCACATAATAACAACAACTCTTGTGATTATAAACCCATTTTGAAGTGAGTTGTTAAAGAGGCAAGATTAAAGTGGAACTAAGGGGTAAGGAGTCCTAGAGTGGCACTGTGGATTAATGCACTAGATTGCAAAGTCAGTTTGAACTGTAAGGTTAGTGGTTCAAGCTCACCAGTTGCTCCTTAGAAACCCTCTAGAGGGTCGCTAAGGGTCAGGACCAACTCGATGGCATTTAACAACAACAAGGGGTAAGGATAATGATGGAACTAAATTTTATGGATGCTCCCACCTGACTAGAGGGTATGACTCAATCACCACCTTAGTTTCTCTTGGGGGCATGGTCTGGTTCAATTTATAGAAGTTTGGGTCAAAAATTATCCATCCTCCAGTTATATTAAGACGCCTATCTACATACCATGGCTGATGACACACTGTGCGTGCATGTGACATGATTCTGTTGAGTAGATGAGTGACAGCGGATTATGTGGCAAACCATCTGCAAATCAGCCATGGCTCTGCCTATGAAATAATCCATCACAGACTTGAGTTTCAAAAAGTTTGTGTGAGATGGGTACCAAGACAATTCAAGGAAGAGCATAAACAGAAGTGTTTGGACATCTGCAAACAAAATTTGGACCAATACTCAGAGGAAGGTAAAAGTTTCTTAAAAAGTTGTTATTGGTGGTGAGACATGGATGGATTCATCACTGTGAGCCTGAGAGTAAACAGTAGAGTATGGTATGGAAACATCCTCAATCACCGACCAAGAAAAAGTTCAAAAGTCAACCATCAGCTGGAAAATTGATGCTTACAGTTTCCTGGGATTCTCAAGGGCCAGTATTGGAACACTATCAGGAAAAAGGTTGAACAATCAACAGTGCTCGTTACAGTAAGATGTGCACTGAAGAGCTGAAGCCTAAACCAGATTAAATGCAGAAGACTGCTATTCTAGGGCCTTGTGATACTGTATGACAATGCACATCGGCACACCTCTACCCACTGTTGATACTCTGCAAAACCTTCCTTTTGTGGTCTTAAAGCATCCTGCCTATAGTACTGATCTTGCTCCATCAGACTTTTACCTGTTTGGTCCCCTGAAAGCAGCCCTTCAAGGACAAAGATTCACCTCTGATGAAGACGTGACGACAACAGTGCATTTGTGGCTCCCAGCTCAGCATAAAACATTTTTAAAAAGGGAATATGAGAGCTTGTTGACAGATGGACAAAGTGTATTGAAAAGCAAGATTATTTTGAAAAAACGATGTATTTGTCTTTTCTAAAAGTTGATTAAAATAAATTCTTACAGTCATAGTGTGGGCAATTTTTGACTCACCCTCATAGGATTGCTTTAGAAAAGCTCTCGCTCTTACCCTGGATCTTGTATCTGGCTCATTACACCTGATCTCCAGTTCATGGGACTTTCGGCCAGTCCCATGACCTGATTCACCAGCCCCTGCAGCCTACTGCACCAGCAGTCTGTCTTCTGACCTGCCAATTTAGGTTCCTCAACTCCTGAGACTACGTGGATGAGAGCATGCCTCCAGACTGGTCTCTGAACTATGGATTTGGGACATGCCAGCCTCCACAACTGTGAGTTTCGTGAGATACTACAGCGTGTTGTAGAACCCTGGGACATGAAGAATGGGAGAGTGGTGACTGATATCAGGATTATGGAGGGGCATAATACATCAGAACTGACTTGGTGGCACTTAACAACAACAATAAAACATGCTGGAAATGTCCGACAGTTAGGATTTCTTTAACCTCCTACTCATAGCAACGGGCCTCAGGCTGATTTCTCTAAAATAAATTATTCAGGCAATTGGGATTAAACTATTACCCCTTTACTGAACATTTTGAATCCAGATTCTCAAGAGATCCAACCTTAATTTGAATCGTTTTCTCTGAAAGAACAATGAACTCCTGCAGTAGCTTTGGACTCCTGGTGTGGCTCTATAGGATCAGTACTGGACTGTGAACCACAAGGTCAGCAGTTCAAATCCACTAACTCTTCCTTGGAAACCCTATACAGGGTTGCTATGAGGCAGAACTGACTCAACAGCACTTAACGACAACAACAACATATGGCTTTGCCCTACATTTAATAGTGAACATAAAGTTTCTACAGAAGTTCATGCTCAAAGGAGGGAGTGATACATAGGGGTGGCTCCCCATAAAATAACAAAAAAATTTTTTGGTTGTTTAGTCTGTTTCTGAAAAGTTGACTCACGGCTGTTAGAAGGGAAAAGTAAGATTGTCCATGAGAAGAACATGTGTGATGTTTGACATAGATTCCTTATAGTAAGGTCCACTTAATGTTATATTAAGGGAGCACGGTGGTACCCTAAGATAAGCACTGGACTACAAATCACACTGTCAGTGGTTCGAGCCCACTAGCTGTTCTGCATGACAAAGACGAGGCTTTCTGCTCCCACAAACCTTGGAAATGCTATACAGGGTCACTATGAGTCGGAACCAACTTGATGGCACACAATACCTTTATGCCACATTCTCTGGTAGACCCTTCACATGGTAAAGTGGTGTCTCTTTGAGGCAAGAATCATAGCCCTATTTTACAGATGAGGATCCTGAGGCTCAGAGATAACAAGTTACTTACCCAAGTCACACAGCTTGAGTCTGGGGGCAACCCTGGTAACTGCCTCTGCAACTCATCTCTGTTCCCCCTCCCCTGACTTCATCTAATTGGTGACAACCACCCCAGTTCTTTTCTGAGAGATCACAGTCAGGGACCGTTTGACAGATGATGAAGTTGAGACCAAAGAGGGGAAAGGACTAGACGGCAAACTTGTCCAGGAAATGCTTGGAACTGAGGCCTGGGCTCCCAGCACCCAGTCCCCTGTTGCGCTCTCTGGCTCAGAGTTGATGGTCAATAAATACTAACATGCCAGGCACTTGATATGCATTGTGCTTATTCCATTCCCACATCAACCCTGCAAGATATCACTGGCCCCATTTTACAGGAAACACACACAAAGAATGAACAGCCTGCGTACACTTGGCCCCTCCACAGAGCCTAAGAGGCCTCTCTTGGCAGCCTCAGGTGAAGAGGTAACCCTCCTCCTATATGAAGAGCCAGGAGGTGAGGCTCTCATTGGTATCCGTCAGATACTATCAGGGCTCAGAGGCCCTATGAGCTGCTGCCCAGACTGGTTTGGTAAGAACAAGGTGGAGTTACACAGTAATTTATACTCACAGGTATCTGGAACCCCGATGGAAAGCAATGTGGTGTGGGCTGAACTGTGTCCTTCCCAAGTCTTGGTTCCTGTGACTTTGGCTTTACTGGGAAATTGGGTGTTTCTTTGCATATGTAAAGTTAAGACGAGGCCATGATGGATTAGGGTGGGCCCAAATCCAATGACTGGCATTCATATAAGAGGCAAATTTGAACACAGAGACAAAAACACTGGGGGGAGATAACCACATGAAGACGGAGACTGGAGAGGTGCTGCCACACCTAGGAGTGCCAAAAAAGGCCAGCAGCTACCAGGCGCTAGGAAGAGGCAAGGAAGGAACCTTCTCTACAGCTGTGAGAGGGAGCATGGCCCTGCCAACACCTGGATTTGGGGCTTATAGCCTCCAGAAGTGACAGAATAAATTTCTGCTGTTTGTGGCAATTTCTTATGGCAGCCCTAGGAAACACACAGACACCTGTGCTAGGTTACATAGTGCAAACTATGTAGGGTACACGGCAGGGACCAGGAGACCCATCGGTGTGGAGAAGGAGCGCTTGACAAAGAAGTGTGGGTTCTAGCTCAGGTCTTATCAATACCTCAGCAAATAACCTAAAGAAACCTTTTTCCCCAAAGATAAAACGGACTCTTTTCTCTTAAGGAAATGTTATAGGCAAGCTGCAAGGAGGGTGAGGTGCTTTTTCTTTCCACTTGGCAGATGATGCCCTAAAAGTTAAGGGCTTAGTCAAGGTAATTCAGGAAGGTGAGGGCCCTGAGCCCCACACCCAATCATAAAGACAAAGATAGCCTGCGTCCCCAGCATACCTCTCTGGGTCTCTAAAGAGAACAGATGGCCCAGCCCATTACAGGCAGTGATGAGGCACCTGCAGTGGAGGCCCCACAGCTCCCACACCCATCACCAAAGGATTGACACCCACAGATTCAGTGGAAAGAGAGGATGCCACATTTCTTCAGACTCAGGGAGGTCTCCATGGTTCTAGGAGCTGGAGAGGCAATACAAAATCCAGGATCTACTTCTTGAACTTGACCCTACAGAAATAATTATGGGTGGGTGCAAAGACATATATAATCTCTAGGATGCTTCTCCACTGGTTATTGTTGTTGTCAGTTGCTGCTGAACTGGTTCCTGATTGATGGTGACTCAAGGAACTCCTGGTGTGGTGCTGTAGGTTCAGCACTGTGCTGTGAACTACAAGGTCGGCAGTTCAAACCCACCAGCTGCTTCTCAGAAAACCTATACTACGAGTCGGAACAGACTCAATGGCACTTAACAACAACATCATGTACAATGGGTTCAAATCACAGTGACCCATAGGATTTTCAATTGCTGATTTTCATAAGTAGACCATTAAGCCATTCTTCTAGCCTATCTCAGTGTGGAAACACCACAGACATCTGCTCAACTTCATAGCAACAAGCCAGCCACCATTGACAGACACTGGTGGCTTCACTTGAGGTGCGCTGGCTAGGAATCAAACTCTGGTCTCCCTCATTGTAAGGTAAAAGTTCTGCCACTGAGCCAGCATCAAATTGACCCTGACTCATAGTGACCCAATAGGACAGAGAACTACTCCATAGCGTTTCTCTCATAGGAGCAGCTAGAGGGTTTGAACCATCAACTTGGTGGTTATCAGCCCAATGCTTACACCACTGTGCCACCAGAGCACCTTTTCCAAATGATAAAGGAGGATTAAAATTATGTTGTATATGATTATGTAGGAAGTGTGGTGGCTCTAGACGATAGGCACTAGACTGTGAATCACAATGTCTGTGGTTTAAGCCCACCATGGGAGAAAGATGAGATTTTTTTGCTCCCAAAGACTTACAGCCTCAGAAATTCTATACAATGTTATTATGAAATGGACCCAACTGTACCATACTTAACAACAGTGACTATGTAAAGATGTGGTGGTGGTGGTTATGTGCCGTGGAGTCGGTTCCGACTCATAGTGAACCTGTACAGGGTTTCCAAGGCTGTAAATCTTTATCAGAGCAGAAAGCCTCACCTTTCTCCTGCGGAATGGCTGGTAGTTTCAAACTGCTGACCTTGCGGTTTGCAGCCCAATTTGTAACCACTATGCTACCAGACGTAGAAAGATGATTACAATGTATTTTTAAGTGGAAAAAATAAAACATTGCAAAGCAGTATGACTATCATGATAACAGTTTTGTAAAAAAAATATTTCTTGTTTCTTTATGTATGTTGTTGTTATTAAGTGCTATTGAGTTGGTTCCAACTCATAGCGATCCTGTATAGAGTTTCTGAGCAGCTGGTAAGTTTGAACCACGGACCTTGCAGTTCAAACTGACCTTGTGGTCCAGCGCTTATGCTACAGTGCCAAAACATATATAAAGACCAAGAGCATGACTAAAAAGATGTTCACACTTCAGACTTGGAAATTAAGAAATTTCTACTTTTTTTTTTGGTAGTTTCCTATTAAAAAAAAAAAATTATGGTTACTCATAGCTTGCTTAAAAAATAAAGAAAAGAGAAAAGAATCAGATACTTCCCACATTTCCACTTAAGAATAACTGAAATTTTTTCTTCAATGAATGTGTACTAGTTTTGGAAATTGCAAAAGAAATTTTTTTTTTTTTTTTTACGGAGGACAATGTTTGGAGGTCAGTTATTGTAGGGCCCTGAGGGCAGGGCTGAGGGCTGGGGGCAGGGGCAGCTTGAGGAGTCTCCACTGTGGAAAAGTGGTTAACTGGGTACCTGAGGTGCCTTCTGTTCCCAAACTGCCCCAGTAACTGATGAGTGATCTGGAGAACTATGTGGTATACACAGGAAGCCGAGGTATAACAACTCTCTCATCATCTTCTACGTCCAACTAAATGTTTATAGACATTGCCGGATGACATAGAAAGAGGGGCAAGAACCACAGGTCTGTCTCTGACTAGCTGTGTGACCACGAGCAAGTGACTTAACCTGCAATTTCTCCTTTGACAACTGGGAACGAATATCTCCCTTACAGGGCTGGACGAATGTGAGGAATAAATGACCAGCTTGTGGAGGTGTTCAGTAAACGGTAGCTTCTTCCTGTCCATGTTCATTCTGGGCTCACCGAGCAGGTGGATCTGCTCAGCACCTTGAGGACCCTTCACAATAGCTCCCCTTTGGTGGGTCCTAGACTCCAAACACAACTATACATAAACCACTTCCTGTCAACCCCATGACAGTGTGAGATACCACACACTTCTGCGTGACACATCCTGGCTGCATTTAGGATCTTCCTGATATCTAGCCTCCTGCACAACAGGGGGCGCTGGACTGAAAGATCAGTTTGAACTGCAAGGTCGGCAGTTCAAACTCAACAGCCACTCTTCGCAAACCCCACATAGGGTCACTATGAGTTGGAACCGACTCAACGGCACTTGACAACAACAACCACAGCACAACATAGGCATGACTTTCCTGGATAGCCCACCTGACTGCGGACACTTACATTTTGGCTTCGTAGTCCTTCCACGCCTTCTCCAACTGCTTTTTTGAATCCTGAGGTTTAAAAAGAATAATTTGCCCAACAGGGCACTTAGACACTGGAAGACGCACCACAATTTGCTACCTTTAGGGGACCCAATCTGCATATGCTGCTCTGAGCTTTACTCTAACCAACCCTGCCCCTGGTCCCATGCCCCAAGTTGTTGGAGGGTTCCCAACTGACCCCATTTCTCAGGGCTGAGTATCTTCTTCTACCCAACCTACTCTTCCAAGTAGCTAAGAATTGTCAGGTTTGGTGGGCCTTGGCCTGGGGTGGGGGAATTGATGGTTCCACAGAAGATGGAGATCAGCCATGAGGATCAGGATGGAAGGATGAAGGCCAAACTCCTCCCCTAACTTTACTCCACTGTTTTCTCCTGCCTGGCGCCACAGCATCCTCTCACCAGGGAGAGGACAGGCTGAGAAACATATGTACAGAGAGGTTGAGAAATCCACTCAAAACCTCACAACAAGCCAGTAAGACCTGGCTGACCCCTGGCCCAGCTCACCTGGGCCTCACCCAGTCGGGCTGCTCACACCCTTCTGAACAGCCCCCACTTCCCAGTGCCCCAGTCAGCCAAGTGAAAAAGCAGCCTGTCTGGTTTGGGTGGTTGGTTCCCAGCCTGCAGAGGGAGGAGCCCTCTGCAGAGAGGACAACTGCTCTCCTAGGTCTTCTACAGCAGACTTCCCAGGGAGGTCATTCTGTCACCTTCTTTGAGCTCTAGTCTGCTTCCAGCCAGGGGCTGCAGACACAGAGAGAACAGCCCAGGAGTGGGAGTTGGGAATCCTTGATTTCTACATGGGCTCCTCCACTCACAAACAAGTCATGTAACTCTCTGAACCTCAATTTCCTCAACTGCAGAGTGAACAGGATCCTCCCTCATAGGTCATAGTTAGAACAGCAAGAGACATTTCTTATGAAGGTCTGACAGTCAGTCAGCTGCCTTAGGCTGACGCTAGAGCAAGGGTCCTCTCCAGGGCCACCATGACAGCCCCCTCACTTGGGCTCAGCCCTTGGCCCAGCTCTGCCTCTCCTATGGTCTGCTGCCCATCCCCTTCTTCTTCTATGCACCACCCCACCCCACCCCCACTCCCAATTGAAGCTCACCTGCCGCCCGTCCCTTAGTTGTCCCTTCAAGAGACTGTCCAGGGGGAAAGAGACAATATTGTTCAGGTTCTGAACCTGGAAAAAGCAGATAGCCCCACCCCCAACTTGAGTTACTGTCTGATCAGCTACAAGGGGCTCAAGGTGCAATAAAGCACCATGAGACAAGGGGAACAACAGGGTAACAGAGGACAAGGAGAGACAGACGCAAAGACAAATGGGAGAAGGGGAAGAAGACATCTCATAAAACAGCCCATAAAGGCAGACCTACTCAGTCTCATTACCTCACCTCAGCTCACCTCACTCCAGAGCACCCTACAGCCCTTCCTATCCCAAGCCTCCCCCAGGGAACACTCCCTCACCTGGGCTCTTTCCTTTAGAAACCCTCCTCCACCCCAGCTCCTCACTAGAAGGAGAAGCAGAGATGGCACAGAGAAGCAGTAGTTGTACTAGAAGTCATAGGAAGGAGGAGAATGTAAGGGGTAGGTCAGACCTGGCAAAAAGATCTCAGGTCATGGGTCGGAGGTCACGGAAGACTACCGAAGGGAGGTCAGGTTCTTTGAATCACTAGATTTACCCGAGCCTGCTTTAAGGGTTGGCTGAGGAAGGTGAGGTGTCTCACCAGGTTTTTGAAAAGTGCAGCCACCTCTCGAGTGAACACAGCTAAGTTCAGGAAGCCTGTGGACAGCTCGTGGCTGTTTTGGGACAGGTGGCTGTTGCCCAAGGACTCCACAGCCTCTCGGTACTGCTCTTCATTCTCCACGTGGCCTGTGGGGGAGGAAAGGGAAGCTCCAGGCTGGGAAAAGAGCTGCCGTAACAGGCTGGACACACACATGTTGGCTCACTCACCCAGGCCAGAGCTGTGAATCGCACGCACGGACTTCTTGATTCTCTGCAGGATGGCTTGGTCTCCTTCCAGGTTCTGGAAGCAAACATGCACAGAGACTCAGGGGTGCTGTCTGGGTAGAGGTGCTTTCTCTTCCAAATACACACATACAGAGTTGCTGACCTTTGGAACACCTCCCGAGGGTCCTCCATTTCTACTCTCGAAAGCACAGTGCTGACACGCCGCTCTGTGCAGGCCACAGGCTTTTCTCTCCAAGTCCAATACAGGCCAAGCAAATGCAGAGATTCAAAGGCACAGGCACAGAGGGAAATGCCAGCCCTGAGGGCACTAACTAGTGTGCCAATCCAGACAAAACTGTTAGCTTCTCTGAGCCTCAGGTGTTTTGCGTGTCAAATGGGGATGACACCACAGCCTCATTGAGAGGATTCCTGATTTGATAAATCTATATAAAATGATGAGCAAAGGAGCAAAGGTAAAAACCCAGACATCTCAGCAATCCTCCAAGACACAGCTAGGGAAACACGTGCCCAGTATTTAAATCCCAGACTCAATAAGCAGCCATGTGAGGCCAAGGAGGAAGAGGTTGGATGTAATGGATGGTGAGGGGTTGGAGGCATTCATATATCCAGGTCCAGGGAGTGAGAGGAGGTAGAAAAAGCGCACTCCACCACCACGTGAGGAGGTGCAGGACAACATGAGGGTTATAGGACAAACATTAGACTGTGAGAAGAGGTCAGAAGATGGCAGGATGAGAAGCAGGACTCATGCTCCAGGTGGGCTTGGCCCAGATGGGAGACTTCCCACATACATTCCCTCTTTCAGGGGGGTATGGAAGCTGCCCACCTCATGAAACTCTTCTGAAATGCATTGAACTAAGAAATTACAGAAGGCAGCACTAAAAGGAGTCCATGGACCACAGAGGGGGAAACTGAACCCCAAAAGAAGGGCCTTTACCCAGAGTCCCACTGCTGAGCTGGGTTTTGGAGTGACATTCCAGTACAGTGCTGCGTTCTCATCACCTCTGCCCCACTCTGACCCCAGCATCACGTCACCTCTTTTGTCCAAAGAGTTGCTTCAACATGACAAGACTCTGCAAACACACTTGAGATGGTACCTTCAAAGATTCTAAACAATATTCACAGGAGACAAGCACAGACCTTGGAGGTAATATGGAGAGTTCTCGAGGCCCTCAAACTTTAGGAAGTTTTGTGACCTCGGGCAAGTTGACTATTCTGATTTTCCTCATTTTCCAACTGTTACACAGGGAAACAAGACCTACCTCTCAGGGTTGGTGTGAGACTGTGTGTATGAAATTGTCTGTGTAGAGGATTTAGTCTGCTGCCGGGCTAAATTACGTACATTATGTACTCAGTGAACTCTATCTATGCTCTGTGGCTGATTCTGGAAAGTTCTGTTAAATTCTGGGTACTTTTTATAGAAGTCTAACATTCCCCTCCCTGTATGTGCATGAACTTGAGATGTTTTCGTGCCTGGGACCAGTGGTGGCCCATCCCAGTGCTGAAGGAAGAAAGCCAATGAATCAGATGGACTGGGGAGAAGGAGCCATAGCTGAGTCCGCTAAATATCTAGGACACTTCTTACTGGAGAGACAAAAAGATGATAACATGGTCGGTCACCTCTGTAATTCCCAGAGCCCCAAACAGGGAGACACATTCACCAAATCCAGTATGTTAGAACACGATCCCTTACCCTAAAAAATTAAAAAGGGCAAACTCAAAGATGATTAATTTAAGGAGCTATGACTCCAGTCCAAAAGATAGTTCAAGTTTAAAATATAAACAATTTCTAAAGAGATTTAGAAACATTCCTAGAAAGCAGATCGATGTCCCTGGCATACAGGAGGTGCTCTATAACTGTTTGTCTGAATGAACGATGGTTTAAAAGTCCTGGGACACAGAACGAAGAGTGTATGTCCATGTTCTAGATACCTTTTGGAGGGGAGTCTCCTCTTATCCTATGCTCTGCATGTTGCCTTGTTTGTTCTGGACAAAGTGAACTGGACCAGTGGTGACACCTGACCCAAGCTAGGCCAATGAGAGTCTTTCTCCAGAGAATTTGGATTTGAGGCTCTGGGAAGTTAGTTATCTGTGTGGCAGTGCTAAAGCTGGGACATCTTTCCACCATGTGTAGAGAGAAAAGAACAAGGAGATGTGTTAAAAATCAAATCAGCCTCATGTAGCCACAGAAAGGCAGAAGAGAACAGCTTCCTGGATTCTGGCAGTTTCAGATTCTGGTATCTGATAGGCCCTTCCATCTTCTGGTCCCTGGGCCTCTGTGAAATACCCCAAATCAATCCAACAAATGCCTATTAGTCTTACAGCAAGTTTGAAAGGATTTTCCTTCCCTGCAGTTATAAAAGCATTGTGTAGAGACCACTGGTTGGTTCCCAACCAGAAGCCTGACCTTCCAGATGGGCACGTGCTCATTCAGAATAAAGACTATCTTTACCTGCATATCTTACAGCTAAACACAGTCATGTGACTTAGTTCTGGCCAATGGAATACAATGGAAATTATCTGTAAAAGGAAGAGGTTACCCCTTTGTCATCTTTTTCTAGATGCACTGTGATGTCTAGAGCTCCGGTTGAAGTCCTAGTGTGGCATTGTAGGATCAGCACTGGACTACTAACCACACGGTCAGTGGTTCAAACCCACCAGATACTCCTTGGAAACCTTACACAAGATCTCTATGAGTGGGAACTGACTCTACAGCACTGAACAACAAGAGAAGCTTGGGCCAGCCATCTTGGACCATGAAGTGGATTGTGGAGCAATGAAACTAAAGTACGGTCCTGGTAACTGGGTAGCCACCTAGACAAAAGAGAAATCACTGTGTATCTTATAGGAGCCACTGTTATACCAGGTATTTGTCATTTGATGTTAAACTTAGTCCTAACTGGTAAAGGCAGGTTGTTGTTGTTGTTGTTAAGTGCCGTGGAGTCGGTTCCGACTCATAGCGACCCTACACAGGGTTTCCGAGGCTGTAAATCTTTACGGGAGCAGACCGCCTCATCGGTAAAGGCAGGTAAGTCACCTTAATCACCCATAAACTGTCCCTTTATGCCATTGCCTGACATGTATCAGGAAATGTTTTTCCAGTAAGATATTGTTTTTTTTTCCACTGCTGTTGGCAAACATAGCTCATACAGCTATTCATTTATTCATACAACTAGCTATTGAGTGCTCACTATGTGTTCACATATCTAAAGGAAGAACCAAGTCAACAGACACTTAGACCAGGGTTCCATTACCAACAATGCACCTCATCTGTTGCAGCCATTACTTGTCAGGCTTGTGTGTTGCTATGATGTTGAACAGATTTCAGTAGTTTTGAGACTAAGAAGAATGAGGAAGCAAGGACTGGTAATCTACTTCTGAAAACTAGCCAATGAATCACAACAGTCCAATCCACACCGGATCATGGACATGGTCCTGGATTGGGCAACAATTTGTTCCATTGTGCACGGGGTCACCATAAGTCAGGGCCGACTAGATAGCAGCTAACAACAGCAACAATACAATGTAATGAAAGCTCTGACGGTAGATGAAGCCGGTACTGGGAAGTGTGCATAAGCTGTGATGCTTGAGTCCAGGCCCTCGGCAAACAGAAAAGAAACGAAGAGACTACTGTGAGGCGGGGTGGGAGAGCGCTTGGTATAAATGGCCAATTGCTAGAGGCAGGAGGTTTGCTTTGGGAAAAGAGACAAAGTTCAATCATTTGTTCACTTACTCAACAAGCATTTATTGGTAGGATAAGCACTGGATGGGTGACTGCAAGGTTGGAAGTTCAAACCCATCAGCTGCTCTCAGAACTGACTTGATGGTATACAACAGCAACAATATTCTAGGTAACCTGGTGGTGCTGTGGGATAGACAATGGGCTGCTAACTGCAAGGCTGTAAGTTCAAACCCACTAACTCCTCTGTGGGCAAAATATGAGGCTGCAGACATCTTTATAAGAGCAGACAGCTGTTCCTATAAAGATTTATAGTCTCAGAAACCTTATATGGGATTACTATGAGTCAGAATAGATCTAACTATCCTAGGTTTAGTTTGTTTTTAGTGGGGGTTGGGGGAGTTATTCCAGCTAGAAGAAGCCCTAGTGGCAGAGTGGTTAAGTGCTTTGCTGCTAACTGGAAAGTCAGTGGTTTGAACCCACCAGCTGCTCCACAGGAGAAAAATAAGGCAGTCTGCTTCCATAAAGATTTACAGGCTTGGAAACCCTATAGGGCAGTTTCCTCTATCCTATAGGGTTGCAATGGGTTTTTATTTTTATTCTAACTTGGCATGGTATGAGATGCCTGGGACATAGGCAATCAGACATAGTCTCGTCCTTCAAGAGGCTCACAGATACATAAACATACAAGTGCCTGAGGGAAATAACAAGGGGAGATTCTAACCACCCCTTTCTCAAGAACTATACCTACTTCTCACTTAATCAACTAGCTCATTATCTGACAATTCGCCCTTAGAGACGACTTAAGAGAAATTCTCAGGGGTGACTTCAATGGTCCAGGTCCCATGTGGGGCTAGGCCTTGGGTGCCCTCCATGGACTACACAGAATGATAAACCAGAGATTTATCAAAGAGTGGACCATGCAAGGGATGGTAGCTGACATGGTAATAAGACATCTTCCTTACATCTAGAACACCTTCTCTGTTTCAGCCAGAGAGGGTACAGGGCAACAGAGAGACTACTTAAGGGAAGTCTTAGGTAGGCAGGATGAGGTTGCTGGAGAGAAGCATGAAGGGAGGGAGAGAGAAGGGAGTTGTTCAAGGCTGCAAGGTTGGGGCAGATGGAGGTAGAGTAGGGTGATGGGAGGCAGTGGGCAACAGGAAACACCATCATCACCCCCCACAGTATGGGGAAGCTATGGAGGGAAGAGGGCCCTACTGAGCCACACACATCCTAAGGATATGCTGGCGAGTGCCTGACAGGCAGTGAACAACCAGGGGGGACACTTGGGTCAAAGACAGGGTTGAGCCCCCAGCTCTTGCATAACACCTGGTTTCACATAATGACCTGATCTTTGGTACCTAACCCTGTCTATAACTGAGGAGTGTGTATATTTGAAAATCATTCACACTGGGGTATAAAGGACTGGTAACACCTACTCAACCGCACTGCGGAGCTCAAAGATTTCAACTGAAGAAAATTCTGACAGTAGTCTGGGGAAGGGAAGGTATCTGGGGAAGGGAAGGTATCTGGGGAAGGGGGATACTAGTCCAGTCACTTCTCTAAATCTCCTCTTGTTTAAAAATAGGAGAAAATAATACGAGAAGAAAAAAAATTCATTCTCTATTTGATGCAGTTACTGTAAGGCTTCTATGAGCTCACAGACATGGTGGCATGGGGCCTGAGGAATTTGGAAACTATGAGTATGGTTCTTACTGTGATGTATTTTCTAACTCTGCATGAGCTCCATCCTTATCCTGCATGTCTGAGACTGGATACATGGGCCCAATGAATCCTTGACAGTCAGTGATTCTCCTGGACCAGAAATATCACCTGGGACCGTGTTAGAAAATGCAAGTTCTCAGACCCTCCCCCACACTGCCTGAATCAGGAACTCTGATAATGGAGCCCTCCAGGTGTCCCTGATGCATACTGAAGATTGAGACCCACTGGCCCAATGCTCCCATTCAGAGGGGCAGTGTTCTCAAACTAGCATCACTGAATCCTGGTGTGGCGCTGTGGGTTCATGTGCTAGATGAAAGGTTGGTTTGAACCTCAAGGTTGGTGGTTCAAGCTCACCAGCTGCTCCTTGGAAACCCTATACAGGGCTGCTATGGGTCGGAACCGACTCGAAGGCACTTAACAATAACAACATGGGTAAAATAATGTTATCCATTTCCAAGTGAAAGTGAAGTTGTTTGAGACTGTCTCAACTTTCCTGGTACTGGTTACTGGCACTCCCTCCCACTTCACAATGATCTTGCAAGACTCTCAGGTGCAGAGGGGGCAAAGGAAACCTCTACCACTGGAGTAGTCACAAAGGGACAAGATGTTCTGTGTTCCACATTACTTGTCATCCTCCTGGTCACCATCATCTTCATTTTAGAGATGAAGCTGCAGAGTAAAGTGTGTCCAGGTCACCCAGTGCTGGACCCCAGGAGAGCCTTTATACAACCCTAAGTCTGGTCAATTCCAATGCACCATGCTGCCCTACAAAGGCTAGAAAACACAGTTCCTTTGATCTGGGAGAACTGAGCCTGCCTCTGAACTCTACCACTTCTACCATATAAGGTCACCATTTCCTCAAACTCAGGGGAGGGAAGAAGAAAGGACAGGAGGAAACCTGTCCAAAGAAAACAAAGTAGACAGCAGAGGTGGGCCCTCAACTCCAAACACTTGATGGGCTGAAGAGAAATGAAATATGCTCCATTTGGCCCTGGAGTGTTGCAGACCGTCCAGACCCGGTCAGGAGTTTATGAGGCCCTGTGGGCCCAAGTGTTGCAGATCATACAGGCCGCAGGCTCTGAGGAACAGATTCTAGCCACCTGGCAGTCATAGCAAATTGTTTTTCATCTTAGTGTTCAGTTAGATTTGTTATTAAATGTAGACACAGAGCCCTGATATCCACAGATAAATGTGATATTTTCCTAAAAGCCAAGACT
>NW_006408565.1:14978996-14981336 GCF_000296735.1 Chrysochloris asiatica | reverse complement strand
CGGTCTCTGTTCTAAGGACAATAGGAATGCCCTCCCTAAAGTGTTTCCAGGTTCAGCCCATTCACCTAGGCTCCTCGCTTCTTCCTGCAAACCTGGCCCAGGCAGCCAACACAATGGGAATCCTCTCAATCCTCCTTTTCCTCCCCCCATTTGAGGATAGGTGCTAAAGGTATGTTAATAAAGCTTGACAAACCAAGTTGCGGTAGTGAGTTCGAACCTTACGAAGTACGATGTGAAGGTGCCTGAATGTCTGGAAAAGTAAGATTGATAGCTGTACCTTGTCTTAGTCCCACCCAGCTTTGTGTATAGTTCCTCCCCTAAATAAAACGGAGGCGCAGACCGACCCAGGTGTGCATTACAGCGTGGAGGGCATGTTATACGGCTGACCAGGCATGCGTGGCTGACCAGCTAGCTAAGGGAACGTACTGCCCGCATAGCTAAGATGTTTGCTATGCGGGATCTTACTGCCCTCATGGCTAATATGTTCACCACGCCGGATCTGCCAGACGCCAGTAATGCATCCACTCTGGTTTCGGAGTGTCTCTTTGTCTCTCTCTTTGTGTCCTTGTGTGTATCTCTATATTTCTACAGCCGCCAGATATCCCCACCTCGTGAACCAAGTTTCTATGTCGAGGCGGGTCCCTGGCACTGGAGAGGATCCCCAGGACTGAAAGGTATAAAGGGAGAGAGACAGAAACTAATGTCAGCTCAAATGGAGAAAGATTGTATTCAAGAAAAATAAGCTACTCCCTGGAGGAAGTAAGCTCCCCATCTCCTGAAGTACTTCATGTGCCAGAGAGTGATACAGGCATTGTATTTTAGGTAAGAATTGATCATCATTCAGATTTATTTCAAAGCTAAGAGTCAGAGGTTCCACTTAAGCGCTTGGGCAAGCATTAGGCAAAAGCGAGTAAAAAAAACCCAAAAAAAACTAAAACAACAGTGGCAGGGAATGTTTGAACTTGGGAAGCCAATCAGAGTGCTTTGGGAAGCTTTACTTGACCAGTCGTAGACAAAGCCGGAATTCCAGCAGTGGGCACTGCTCACACCTGTTCCCCTGACCTCTGTCACAACATATACACGCAGCAGACAATAGCATGCTCTGCTTCTCTGGCTTGTGGTTTCTGTACACAAACACAGGAGCCCTGGTGGAGCCGTGATTAAGTGCTCAGCAGTTAACCGAAAGGTCAGTGGTTCAAACCCAACAGTCACTCCATGGGCGAATGATAGAGCAGTCTGTGCTGTAAAGATGACAGCCTTGAAAACTCTGTTGGGCAGTTCTACTCTGTCCTGTAGAGTCACTATGACTCGGCGCCAACTCAAACCACAACAAGCATGGATAAGCAAAGGCCCACAGATGGCAGCACTAGGGCCACATCCAGCTGCCCTGCCTGGAAAGGCCTGTGGCATGCCTCCCTCCTGGGTCAGGATTAATCAATAGGACCCATTCTTCATTCCCCTGATTTCTCAGACCCAGCTGTGGTTACCATAGCAACTCAACCAAGGATACAGGGGCAGAGCTGCTGGACTAAGGCTTTGGGAGCTGTAGAATAAATTTCACCATTTGACATTATTCATCCTCTTGGATCATAATATGGCATGTAGGTGACACTTTAGTCTTATCCCATGACCATTACAGACATCATTAATCAATCACAGTATTTTTCCCACTGACCCTGGACTTGGTTCATCACTCTTCATACTGTCTCTAACAGTTAAACTCGATTTGGCATAGGAGAGGAAAACCATTTTCTAGCCTTTCTTTGGTTCATAATGTTGTCCCCTGAGACTAAACCACAGAATGTTAGAGATAGTCAGACATAACCTCTTCACTTTACAGATGACAAAACAAAGCTCACATACGTTTCTTGTCTGAAATCTCAATGGAAATGCAAACAAACTAAGGAAAAACTACCAACAAAATCTTGTGCTGGGCTTTACAATTTGTAAAGCCGTTTGATGATTTCAGTTACCATTCAAGACTCACAGCATCCTCAAAAGGCAGTCATTATTTCTATTTCTGGTCCATGAGTTGACAAGACTGATGGTGTAGAAAGTTGTCTAAGATCAAACAGCCAGAAGGTGACCAAGTCAGACCTGGAACTCAAATGGTCGGACTCTGCCTCCCTTGTTCATGCCCAGTCTATGGGCCCCAAATGCCAAAGGCCCCTAGGATTAGTACCAGGGTCCTTTCTAGCCACTCTTATAATAAGCACTATGGATCAAATATTGTCTCACAATATTGGTTAGAGGAAATTTAAATATGTATGTAACTGCTACGATCAATAAAACACAAGAATTTGAAAAGCTTTCTTGAATTCATTGTGGGTTTTTTTTTTT
>NW_006408565.1:14939932-14977311 GCF_000296735.1 Chrysochloris asiatica | reverse complement strand
TGAGATGATATACGATGGAATGAATATAAAACTAAAGTTCTCCCATGTATACTATCATATAATTCACAATAAAACATTAAAAAAAAAAGCATTTAATAAAATGACATATAAAATACAAAGAATACTTATGGGCTTTTCCTTGCAAGATTCAACTTCCAATATACAACATGCAGACAGCCTAAGCAGACTTGAGCTGAACAGAAGGAGCACAGGTTGTGGAGTGAGGAGACCCAGGTTCTAGTCCCAGCTGTGGTTCTGAGCAAGATCCCAGCCTCTCCAGGCCTCAGACTTTACACGTGCAAAATGGGCCCTGCATCCACCTCTCATGTTCCATGTTCCTACTGAGCCACAGAAGGACTGGGAATGTGTTTTGTAGCCCGTGCAAATGTGAGAGGCCCTGTCATGTTCATGTTCTTATTGTACTTTTTCTTGCTCACAGACCCAACCATCCAGACCCAGAGAGATGCAGGGAGGCCTACAGGGCGCTTCCGGGATGGCCAGTAGGAAGAGGAAAAGCGTGGAACTGAGAAGTATCTGTTAGCAATCCCAGCTAAGTTTCACTGCCTCAGAGGCCTGAAGGGCCCTTAATAGACATGTGTCTGCCTCCTCTTGTACCATTGAGTTGACTTCCACTCAGAGCTACCCCTTATGGCAGAGAAAGATTCACCACTGCACCTCCAGGACTCCTTAGCAAGTTACTGTTGTTGTTAAGTGCTGTCTAGTAAGTTCTGACTCAAGGTAACTCTATGTACAACAGAACGAAACACTGCCCGGTCCTGGGCCAACCTCACAATTGTTGCCACGCTTGAGCCCATTGATGCCACTTTGCCAATCCATCTCGCTGGGTGTTTTCCTCTTTTTCTCTGACTCTCCACACCTTACCAAACACAATATCCCTCTCCAGTAACTGGTCCCTTCTGATAATATGTTTGAAGTATGAGAGACTAAGTTTGGCCATGTGGCCTCCAAGGAGCACTCTGGCTGTATGTACTTCCTCCAACACAGATCTGTTGGTTCTTTTGGCAGCCCACAGCACTTTCAATATCATAACTCAAATGTATCAATTCTTCTACGATCTTCCTTATTCACTGTCCAACTTTCACATGCATATGAGATTACTGAAAATACCATGGTTTAGGAAAGGTGTATCTTAGTCCTCAAGCTGACATCTTTATTCTTCAACACTTTAAAAAAGTCTTGTGCAGCAGATGTGCCTAATGCAATATGTCGTTTGATTTCTTGACTGCTGCTTCCATGAGTGTTGATGGTTAATCCAAGAAAAATGAAGTCTTTGACAACTTCAATCTTTTCTCCATTGATAAGAAGGTTGTTTATTGGTTCAATGGTGAGAATTTTTGTTTTCTTTACATTGAGATGTAATCCATACCAAAGGCTGGTCTTTGATCTTCATCAATAAGTATTTTAAGTCCTCTTCAATTTCAGCAAGCAATGTTGTAACTTCAGCATATCGTAGGTTGTTAATGAGTCTTCCTCCAATCCTTTGTATAGTGTTTTGATACATTTTATAATCATTTTTAGGAATTCTTTCTCCGGCATTTCCAAAGCCTGCCCATCTTCCAGTATGGAGTGTAGGTCTACTTCTAGCTCATTTGCCTCAGTCACTTTATCTCGTTTCTGGACATGTGCAGATATGGTCATCTGCTTCTGTTTTTTTTGGCATATGCAGGGTTTATCTGTGGCCTTAATACTTAGATGGGTATGTATTTTGGTATTTTTTATGCTTTCTGATTGCCGCCAGGTAGATGTGATCAGGAAATGGGCTTCCCTTTTCACTCTTCTTCTTGGGAAATTTCAAAATGCCACTGTTGGTTGTTTTGACGTAATTTAGGATTTAATTTTCGGCCTACTTTTTTGTCTGCTTGTCCTACTCCACAATCCCTGTTTAGGCCTTTTTTCTAGTTATAAACAGTTCAGGGCCGGCTGTGGCCGTTTGGTTTTAAGTGGAAACTGTCTCTTTAAATTTCGAGGAGATCTGTGCGCATGCGTAGTAGAACCCTCTGAGGTGGGGCTGGGGTGTCCACTAACTTAGGCACCCCTATCGTTACCAGAACGGAGGTTGCTCAGATTCTTCCTTGAATCTTAATGCCACGTTTTTCTTAATATAACTCAGCTTCTCAGATTATCTGCTCAGCATACAGGTTGAGTAAGTATGGTGAAGAATACAACCCTGTTGCACATCTTTCCTAATTTAGACCATTCAATATTCCCAAGGTGTGTTCGAACAACTGCCTCTTGGTCTATGTACAGGTTCCTCAGGAGCACAATTAAGTATTCTGGAATACTCATACTTTGCAATGTTGTCCATAGCTTGTTATAATCCACACAATCGAAGGCCTTTGCATAGTCAGTAAAGCGCAAGTAAGCAGAATAAGTATGGCGAAAGGATACAACCCTGGTGCACACCTTTCCTGATATTAAAACATTCAGTATCCCCTGTTTTGTTTGAATGACTGCCTCTTGGTCTATGAACAGGTTCCACATGAGCACAATGAAAATATTCTGGAATTCCCATGCTTAGTGCTGTTATCTACAGTTTGTTATGATCCACACAACCGAATGGCTTTGCATGGTTAATAAAACACAAGTAAACATCTTTCTGGTCTTTCGGTCAAGATTCATCTAATGTCAGCAATGAAATTGCTAGTTGCACTCTCTTCTGAATCCACCTTGAATTTCTGGAAGCTTCCTGTGAATGTACTGCTGCAACAATTTCTGAATTATCTTCAGTAAAGTTTTACTTTCATGTGATATTAATAATATTGTTCGATGATTTCTGCATTCCGCTGGGTTACCTTTCTTTGCAATGGGCACACATATGAATCTCTTCCAATTGTTTGCCCAGGTCTTGGCATAGATGAGTAAGTGCCTCCAGTACTGCATCAGTTTGTTGAATGATTTTAATTGGTATTCTGTCAATTCCCAGAGCCTTTCTGGCATTGCCTTCAGAGCAGCTTGGACTTCTTCCTACAATATCTTTAGTTCTTGATTATATGGTACCTCTTGAAATGGCTGAATAGCAACCAATTCTTTTTGGTACAGTGACGCTTGTGTATCCTTTCCATCTTTTTCTGATGCTTCCAATATCAGTCAATAATTTACCCAGAGAATCCTTCACCCTTGCAAGTTGAAGTTTAAATGATTTTTCTTCAGTTCTTTTGGTTTGAGAAATACTGAGCATGTTCTTTCCTTTTGGTTTTCTAACTCCGGGTCTTTGTGCTCACTTCATTATAATAGTTTATCTTCTCAAGCTGCCCTTTGAAATGTTCTGTTCAGCACTTTTACTTCTTCATTTCTTCTAGTCATTTTAGCTTATCTACATACAAGAGCATGTTTCAGTCTCTTCTGACATCCGTTTTGGTCTTGTCTTCTAAGGATTCTCAAGTCAGCACACCTGGCTGGCCCTCTCCATTGTAGTAGGGAAGGAAAAGAGCCCCATACTAGGCGCTCACTCACATACAATGAAGGCCTGATTGTACACCAGGCGCTGTCCAGGTGACAGTCCAGAGGGGTGTCAGGCCCAGACCCTGCCCTCTGGTGCTCACAGCCCAGTAGGGAGACAGGATATCTTGGCAAGCCTGGAGCAGGGGGAGCACCCACCTCACCACAGCATTAAGTGAAGCTTCATCAGCAGTTTTAATAAGGAGGAGACATTGGTCATGCAAAGCCAGGAAAGGGGAAATGAGCTAAAAGAGGAGAGGTGCCTCTGAAAAGTCTCCAGGATGGGAGCACCCTGTCCATTTAGGAACAGCCAGGACTTTACTAGAGCAGGCTCTCAAGGAAATAAGGAGGAGTGGTGAGCAGTGAGGCCTCAGGTCTGAGCTAGGCCCCATCTGACCAGCTGGAGATCATGCTAATAATAACAGGAGTTGCATAAATGCTTGTGTACCATGATCCCATGCCAGGCTTTTTACAGTTTACATTAGTTCACCTAAGGCTTTACAGATGAGAGAAGTGAGGCATTGGCTCAAGCTCACGCAACCAGTTTAGTGGTGGAACCTATACTCAAACCCAGATAGCCTGGTTCCAGAACCTACATTTTTAACCCCAACCTATAGATTTCATCCTGAAAGTGATGGGGAGACCCTGAGAGGTTCTGAACGAGAGATAAGTGACCTAAAAAATTCATGATTACTCCTGGGGCACAGCTGCAGATCCAAGTCCTTGCAGGAGAAAGAGGGTACAGACTTGTCTCCTTCCTCAGGCACAACAGGGTGACTGAGGATCACAGCCCAGGCCTGGCCCAAAGCAGGTCCCTGAACAGGAGGGGCTTTGATTCCAAGCTCCCAGAACGAACCTACTTATTAACATGAATTTAACCACTGCCCCACTTACCAACCTGTTGTTAGGGGGCAGGCCCTACAGGTTTGTTACTTCATTTAATCTTCCAACCACCCTGTGAGGTAGTTATTATCCTCCCCGGTTTTCAGATGAGGAAACTCAGACAACTTGCTCAAGGTTGTGTAGGAAGTCCGGAGGCATCTGGAGCAGAGTCTGATCCTACTATGGGACTATCACAAACCATGAGCCAAATCCCCTCTCGGAGTCCCAGTTACCTCCTTAAAGACTATTGTGAAGGTTAAACAAGGCAATTTCCCCCCTAAAAGTAGGATTTCCTGGTGTGGGCTTTAGGATCCACACACTGGACCACAAGGTTGGTTTGAACCACAAGGCAGGCGGTTCAAACACACGAGTCCCTTCTTGGAAACCCTATGCAGGGTCACTATCAGTTGGAACCAACTCCATGGCACTTAATAACAACAATGGAAGGATGTTATGCATCTTGAGAAAACAGATTCAGAAAACATTTTGAGGGAAGAGATTCAGAAAACATTTTGAGGGAAGAGATTCAGGCCAAGAGTCCTGAGCTAGAAGGTGGTAGTAGGGGGCTAAATCTTAGATCTGGCTCAGCCTTTAGGCTCCTTCCTCCCATGCCTCAGTTTCCTCATCTGTATGACTCAGAGTTGAAGGACATGAAGTCTAGATCTCTTTCAGGGCAATGCCTGGGAGTCAGAATCAAAATTAATCACACCTTGCAAGGCTGTTCCAACCAGCGCCTGCTCAGCAGCAAATGGGCAGGAGCCAAAGTCTCCAAATGGTTTCCATTTGGAGAAGCCCCCTTCCCCAGAACATGAGAGTCCTGATTGGAGAATCAGAAGGGGGAACCAGAGGAGAGCAGGGCTCTCTCGAGCTTCCTCTTGGTCAGTCTGTGTGGAGACCCCTAGTCTGACTGCTCAGACCCCTGCAGTAGCTAGAGCTCTGCCCCAGGCCCAGGTGTGACCTGACCCAATCTCCTTCCCTCCAAGAGCCTGAGACTCCTCCTCTGGAATGAAGGGGTTGGGCGGGGAAGTAGAAGGCTCCCGCCAGCTCTGACGTTTATTATTTCAGGATTCCTCAGCCTCTTGCTGTTTTCCTTCCTGCACCCCCTCTGTCGGGCCTCCACAGATGTATCCCTAGGCAGGTGCTGTCCTAGTTCCCCTCTCCTAGCCAGCTCAGCTGCCCTTTGCAGAGTGGTGGGAATCAGGGAGGAAGGGGGGCTGCAGGAAGGGAGCCTCACCCTTGATGTATGCTGAGGACCTTGCAAACCCCATATTTCCTGGCTGGGATTTTCTTTGGGAGACTACTCAGCAGTGATGAGCTAAGAAAGTAAAAACTCTGCCAAAGGTTCCTGCCAGACCCCTGGACCCAAGCCCTGAATTCCACCACACCCTGGGGAGGGTCCCGCCTGCCCTCTTGGACAGAACAGGGAAGAGTCCAGCACCCCCATGCTCTGAGTTCCCTGTCAGCCTGGCCAAATCCCTCCTCCCTGCCTCCCTATTGGACTTGATATCCACTGCTAATCCCTTAGACCCTAACTAGTCCTAGCAGACGTTTTAATTTCCTAAATGTTAGGCTGCTCCCTCTGCCTGAAGTATTTCCCCCATTCTACCTCCTTTTATCTGATTCCCCACCAAACAGAACATGTATCTCCTACCTCAGTGCCACAGAATTTTAAGGACCACTTGTGATCCTTATTTATCACATGTCTGACCTCTCTGAGAGGCTAAACATTCTAGAAAGACATTGTAGTCTCATTCCCACAGCACAGGTCACAGCTGATGGGTGTCGATCAAAGTCTGTTGAATGAATGACCCCATATGTCTGTAAGTTTGTTGTATAGTGGAAGCTTGCATGTTGCTATGATGTTGGGAGCTATGCCACTGGTGTCTGAAATACCAATAGGGTCACCCATGGTGGACACATTTCAACAGAGCTTCCAGACTAAGAAAAAAGACTAGAAGAAAAAAATACATGATCTACTTCTGAGGGACTAGCCCTTGAATGGCAGTGAAAAAGTATATCATATAGTGCTAGAAGATGAGCCCTTCAGGTTGGAAGGCACTCAAAACGCAACTGGGGAAAAGCTGCCTCCTCAAAGTAGAGTTGACCTTAATGACATGGATGGAGCACAGAGCTTTCAGAACCTTCATTTGCTGATGGGGCAAGACTCAAAATGTGAAGAAAGAGTTGCAAACATCCATTAATTATCAGCACATGGAATGGATAAAGTATGGATCTAGGAAAATTGGAAGTTGTCGACAAAGAAATGGAACGCATGAAGATCAATATCCGAGACATTAGTGAGCTGAAAGAGGCAGGCATTAGCCATTTAAAATCAGACAATCATATGGTTTACTATGCTGGGAATGACAAGTTGAAAAGGAATGGCATCACATTCATCATCAAGAACATTTCAAGATCTATCTTGAAGTACAATATTATCTGTGATAGGATAAGTATCTATACAATGACTAGGAAAACCAGTTAATACAATTATTAGTCAAATTTATGCCCCAATCACTGATGAAGAAACTGTACCAACTTCTTCAATCTGAAACTGATCAAACATATAATCAGATGCATTAATATTATTGGTGATTGGAGGCAAAAGTTGGAAACAAAGAAGGATCCACAGTTAGAAAATATAATCTTAATGATAGAATCGAAGCTGAAGATTGCATGAAATAATTTTGCAAGATCAATGACTTCTTCATTACAAGTATCTTCACTCAACAACATAAACAACAACTACACACATAGACCTCACCTGATGGAATATGCAAGAATCAAATTAACTACATCTTTGCTAAGAGATGATGAAGTTGTTCAATATCATCAGTTTAAAACAAGGCCTGAACTTGCATGAGCAACATATCATCAGTTAAAACAAGGCCTGAGGCAGAGACTATCAATTGCTCATATGCAAGTTCAGGCTGAAACTGAAGAAAATTAAAACCTTGAGTTAATTCCTCACCTGAATTTAAAGACCATCTCAAGAACAGATTTGACAAATTGAACACTAATGACCAGAGACCAGACACATTCAGCGTTTCTCCAGTTGAAAGAATTGAAGGAAAAAAATCAGGCCTCGACTTAAGGATTCTATAGATAAAATACTGGATGATGCAAGAAGCCTCAAAAAAAGATGGAAGGAATACATAGTCACTGTACCAGAAATAACTGGTCAACATTCAACCACTTTGTTGTTGTCAACGTTCAACCACTTTGTTGTTGTTGTTAAGTGCCGTTGAGTTGATTCTGACCCACAGCGACCCTGTATAGGGTTTCCAAGGAGCAGCTGGTAAGCTTGAACCACCAACCTTGAAGTTCAAATGACTTTGCAGTCTGACTCATTGGCTCACAGCGCCACACTAGGACTTTAGGAGGTAACATATAATCAAGAATCAACGTTAACTGTGGGCTGACAAAAGGAAATGGGTACAACAGTGAATAATAGCCATCAGGACTGACTGTGAGGGTCAGAAATGTAGAGGCAGATGTTTTTTGGCAAAAGGAGGGGAGTGATTGATTTTGCAGCCTAGGAGCAGAGGTTTCTGGGACCATCAAGTAAGAAGAGCGGAGAGCGGGCCCCTACCTGAGAGGCAGTGCCGCCTAGGATGGAGACAGAAACAATTACGTGGACAGATGGAGCAGCTGGGGACATTGGACTTAGGGAGGGAGAGGGGCTGTGTGCTGACAGCCGGGGAGCAGGCCTGCCGGATATACCTTTTGGTTATTTTATGATGCATGGAGGGGATTGTAATCATTGCAATGAAATGAAACTCGATAGGATGAATGTAAACCTGATGTTTTCCCATGTCAACCCACATAATTCACAATAAAAACTTAAAAAAAAAAAAAAAAGAAGGAAGAGCATGAGTGAAGTGTGAGATGCTACCTAGAAAAGCGGTGACCCCAGAGATGGTGACAGAGGTGGTGGCCTGGAGAGATAGAGCAGATAGGCTCTAGGGCCATGGACTCTGTAAGGCTGTGTGCCTTCGGGCAGGAGACTGGCTTACAGAACATGCCCTTAGGACATTCAAATAAATATGTATTTTTTGTTTTGCATGTGTACATCAAATATTTTTGCTTTGTCCATTTGTGAAATCTAGATGTAAAAGGGAAGTCAAGGGGAAGAAGTAGGATAACTGTTGTTGAAGGGAGGGGATTGTAATCATTGAGATGAAACAAAATGTATAATTTGATGAATGTAGGCTGATGAGCTTTTCTGTTAACCTTCACTCAATTCACAATTTAAAAAAAAGGAACCAATGGTAGTGAAGAAAGAAGTCCAAGCTGCCCTGAAGGCATTAGTGAAAAACAAGACTCCTGGATTTCATGGAATATTAATGAATTGAGATGCTTCAAAAACTGATGCAGCACTGCAACTATTCACTAGTTTATGCCAAGAAATCTGAAAGACACTACCCTGCCCACCGGAGTCCTGGGGTAACGTTGTGAGTTAATGCTCTGGACTGCAAGGTTGGCGGTGTAAGCTCACCAGCCACTTCTTGGAAACCCAATACAGGGTTGCACTGAATCGGAATCAACTCTGCAGCACTTAACAACAACAACCCTGCCAACCGACTGAAGAGATCCACATTTGTTTCCATTCCAAAGAAAGGTGACCCAATAGAATGTGGAAATTATCGAACAATATCATTAGTATCATGTGCAAGTAAAATTTTGCTGAAGGTAATTTAAAAACTGTTGTAGTAATACATCGACGACAGGGAGCTGCCAGAAATTCACACTGGACTGAGAAGAGGACTTAGAATAAGGGATATCGCTGCTGATGTCAGACGGATCTTGGCTGAAAGCAGAGAATACTAGAAAGATGTTTACTCATGTTTTATTGACTATGCAAAGAAATTATTAGACTGTATGGATCATAACAAACTGTCGATAACATTGCAAAAAAACGGGAATTCCAGAACACTTAATTGTGCTCATGTGGAACCTGCACATGGAACAAGAGGCAGTCATTTAAACAGAACTAGGAAAAACGGCATATTTTAAAATCAGAAAGGGTGTGTGTCAGGATTGTATCCTTTCACCATATTTATTCAATTGGTATGCGGAGCAAATTATCAGAGAAATAGGACTGCATGAAGAAGAACCTGTCAACAGGATTAGAGGAAGGCTCATTAACAAACCATACTATGCAGATAACACCTTCCTTGCTTGCTGAATGCAAAGAAGACTCAGAGCATTTGCTGATGAAGATCAAAGAACACAGTCTTCAGTATGAATTACAACTTAGAATGTAAAGAAAACAAAAATCCTAGCAATTAGACCATAAAACAACATCATGATAAACAGAGAAAATATTGAAGCTGTCAAGAATTTAATTTTATTTGGATCCAAAACCAGTGCCTATGGAAGCAACAGTGAAGAAATCAAATGACATACTGCATTGGGCAAATCTGCTGAAAAAGACATTTTTAAAGTGTTAAAGAACAAAGGTGTCACTTTGAGGACTAAAGAGTACCTGAAACAAACCATGGTATTTTCAATTGCCTCATGTGTGTGCAACAGATAGACAATGAATAAGGAAGACTGGAGAAGAATTGATGCATGTGAATTACGGTGATGAAGAATATCAATAGTGCCATGGACTGCCAGAAGAACAAACAAATCTATCTTGGAAGAAGTACAGCCAGAATGCTTCTTGGAAGGGAGGATGGTGAAATTTCATCTCTTATACTCTGTACAGGGTCGCTATGGGTCGGAACCGACTCGACAGCACGTAACAACAACAACAACAACATACTTTGGACATGTTATCAGGAGGGACCAGTCTCTGAAAAAGGATATAGTGCTTGGTAGAGGGTCAGCAAAAAAAGAGGAAGACCTCCAACGATATGGATTGAACAGTAGCTGCAACTATGAACTCAAATAGAACAATTATGAGGATGAGGCAGTGTTTCATTCTGTTGAGCTGTGAGTCATAGCCTACTTGACAGCCCGTAACAACAGAATAAATGAAAGAGGTAATGAATGAACAAGCAAGGCTCAATGGGAACACAGAAAAGGCAGCAGGTGTGAAGAGCTCAGGTTTTCATGTCACTTTCTGGGGTCCAAATTATGGTCCCAGTATTCTTAGTTATAAGGAGCTCTGGTAGCGTAGTGGTTACGAATCGGGCTGCGAACCGCAAGGTCAGCAGTTCAAAACTACCAGCTGCTTCATGGGAGAAAGATGAGGCTTTCTGCTCCCTTAAAGATTTTTACAGCCTCGGAAATCCTGTTCAGGGTCACTATGGGTCGGAACTGACTCGACAGCTCTTAACAACAACAACAACAACAACTCTTAGTTATGGACTCTGGCATGACGCTGTAGGGTCAGCACTGGACTGCAAATGACAAGATCGGCAGTTCAAATCCACCAGCTGCTCCTTGGAAACCCTATATAGGGTTGCTATGAGTTGGAACCAATTCAATGGCACTTAACAACTACTCAGCTATGTGTTGTTGTTGCTGTTGGTGGTGGTGGTGGTGGTGGTAGTTATGTGTCATGGAGTCAGTTCCGACTCATAGCGACCCTGTACAGGATTTCCGAGGCTGTAAATCTTTACGGGAGCAGAAACCCTCATCGAAAATTTCTCTCGCAGAACAGCTGGTAGTTTCAAAGCGTTGACCTTAAGATTCACAGCCTGATTTGTAACCACTAAGCTACCAGAGTTCCTGTTGTTGTTGTTATGTGCCATGGAGTTGGTTCTGACTCATAGCAACCCTGTACAGGGTTTCCAAAACTGTAAATCTTTATGGAAGCAGAAAGCCCCATCTTTCTCCCGTGGAATAGCTGGTAGTTTCGAACTGCTGACAGTAAAATTAGCAGCCCAATTCGTAACCACTACGCTACCAGAGCTCCTTTGGTTGGTTGGTTATGTGCCGTGGAGTCCAGAGCTCCTTTGTTGTTGTTGTTGTCAGGTGCCATCGAGTCGGAATCAACTCATAGCGACCCCATGCACAGCAGAACGAAACAATATCCGATCCTGGGCCAACCCCACAACCGCTGCCACACTTGAGTCCATCAATGATGCCACCTGGCCAATCCATCTCGTTAGGGGTCTTCCTCTTTTTCTCTGACCCTCCACCTTACCCAGCATGACATCCTTCTCCAGCAACTGTTTCCTCCGGACAATATGTCCAAAGTATGAGAGACGAAGCTTAGCCATCCTGGCCTCCAAGGAGCACTCTGGCTGTACTTCTTCCAAAACATATCTATTGGTTCTTTTGGCAGTCCATGGCACTTTCAGTATTCTCCTCCAACACCACAACTCAAAGGCTTCAATTCTTCTATGATCTTCCTTATTCACTGTCCAGCTTTCACATCCATATGAGGCTATTGAAAACACCATGGCCTGGGTCAGGCGCACCCTAGTCCTCAAGCTGATATCTCTGCTCTTCAATACTTTAAAAAAGTTCCTGTGATCAGACTTGCCCAATGCAATACGTCGTCTGATCTCTTGACTCCTTTGGTGCCATCAAATCAGTACCGACTCATAGCAACCCTATGCACAACAGAATGTAACACTGCTCGATCACAATTGTTGCTACGTTTGAGCCCATTGATTCTGCCACTGTGCCAATTTATCTCATTGGGGGTCTTCCTCTTTTTCTCCAACCCTCCACTTTACCAAACATGATGTCCTTCTCCAGTGACTAGTCCCTCCTGACTATATGTCCTAAGTATGAGAGACGAAGTCTGGCCATTCTGGCTTCCACTGCACCTCTTCCAACACAGATCTATTTGTTCTTTTGGCAGTCTGTGGTACTTTCTATATTCTCCTCCAACACCATAACTCAAATGCATCAATTCTTTTATGGTCTTTCTTATTCACTGGCCCAGCGTTCAAATGCATGAGGTTATTGAAAATACATGGCTTGGGTCAGGTGTACCTTAGTCCTCAAACTGACATCTTTGCTCTTCAACACTTTATTATTACTCAGTGCAATAATACATCATTTGATTTCTTGACTGCTGCTTCCATGAGTGTTGATGGTTGATCCTAACAAAGTGAAGTCTTTGACAACTTCAATTTTTTCTCCATTTATCTTGATGTTATTTATTGGTCCAGTGGTGAGGATTCTTTGCATTGAGGTACAACCTATACTAAAGGCTGTGGTCTTTAATCTTTATCAGTAAGTATTTTAAGTCCTCTTGGCTGTCACCAAATAAGGTTGTATCATATCTTAGAGGTTGTTAATGAGCCTTCCTCCATTCCTGCTGCCACTCAGCTATGTGAGCTGGGGCAAATGATTTGGCCTCTCTGAACCTACATTTTCCCATATGGCAAATGAGGATAATAACAGAACTTGGAGCACAATTAAACACTTGGCTGCTAACTGAAAGGTGGGCAGTTCAAACCCACACTAAGGCTCTGTGAGAGAACGATCTGCTTCCATAAAGATCAGTGCTATTGTGTGCTGTCAGGTCAAGGAGTGGCTGGTGGGTTTGAACCACCGACCTGCGGTCCAGTGCGTTCTCCTGTCGTGTCACACCAGTACTTTTCCATAAAGATTACAACCTAGAAAACCCAATGGAGCAGTAACACTCTGTCATACGGGGTTGCTATGAGTCGGAAGAAACTTGACACAGTACAATAGCAGCATCCACAACAATGGACTCAAACAAACTAAAGACCGGGAAGACAGCACAGGGCCAGGCATCATTGCAATCTGTTATACACAAGGCTGCTGTGATTCGGAACCGATTCAATGAAAACGAACAACAACATCTCCTAGGGCTGTGTGAGGATGGAATGTGATTAGGAATTAAGCGCTCAGCATAAAGCAAGGGCTCCATGCTAGCTCTCCTGACCAGCAAACACTTTTCCTGCAACCTCAGGTGGCCAAGAGAATCATCTGGAAGGCTGGAAAATATACAGATGTCAGGCTTCACCCTAGACTTGTCAAGCCAGTGTTGGGGGTGGTGGTGGATGAGCAGACATCACAAGTACAGTAGTGGTGAAGCTGGTTCTGGGGCTAAACGTCCACATCCAAATCCCAACTCAGCCATTTACTGCTGGTAGAGTGGCCAGCATTAATAAAACCAAATGTAAGATAAGCACTGAACTGAGAAACACAAGATTGGCAGTTTGAGTCCACCAACTGCTCCAAGGGAGAAAGATGAAGCTTTCTGTTCCTGCAAAGATTAACAGCCTTGGAAATCCTATACAGGGTCACTATGAGTTGGAACCGACTTGGCAGCACTTAACAAATACAGGGTGCCCAGTTAAATCCAAATTTCAAACAATCAGTGAACCATGTTTAGTCCCAAATATTGCATGGGCATACTGTATTTTATTTGGCAAATCTGCTTACTAGGTTATTTCACCTCCCTTGGGCCTTAGTTTCCTTTATCTAAAGATGACTTAAGCTAATATATGGTAAGTGCTTACAACACTGCCTGGTAGGCTAGTCCTATTTTAATGCTTTTAAAGCAGCCCAGACAATACAGATGAACCTTGAAAACACTAGGCTAAGTGAAAGAAGGCAGACACAAAAGAATACTTATATGATTCCATTTGTATGTAATGCCCAAAATAGAAAAATCCATAAAGACAGAAAGAAAGTAAATTAGTGGTTTCCAGGGGCTGCAGGGAGCCCTTGTGTGGTGTTGTAGGATAAACACTGGATTGCTAACTGTAAAGTCGGCAGTTCAAACCCACCAGCCACTCTTGGAAACCCTATATAGTGTCGCTATAAATTGGAACTGACCTGATGACATACAACAATAGTAACAACCAAAGGAAGGGTGGGAAGAAGGTGACAGCTAATAGGTACCGAGTTTCTCTTTGGGGTGATGGGAATGTTCTGGAATTAGATAGCAGTAATTACTGCACATTGTACTGAACTGTACACTTCAAAATGGTTTACATGTGAATGTTTTGTTATGTGAACTTTATCTCAATTTTTAAAATAGACTCTCCCTTTTAAAAGCAACCCAAGTAAAATACAACCCAGACTGCAATGCAGTCAGGACTGAAAACTTCTGGGTAGGCTTTCAGCAAATGTTTGATGAAGATATGAAGGGAGGTAGAGAGCAAAGGGCAGGGCAGAGGGGAAAACCTGCTCTCCAAATCAGGCCCAGCTATAGATTCCTGGACACCTCCAGGGTACACAAAATCTCTTTTAGCTCTGGCTGCCAGGGCGGCACAATTTTAGCATTCACACATTTCATGGTGCTCTTCTTGTCTCCTTTTCTCTGGTCGTTCCTGACCTCTGTAACTACTCTGTGTGCCAGTGTACTTGTGTTTCTAGTAAAAAGTAATTTGAGAAAATTATTAAGTACCTGTTAGGTGCCAGGTAAGGAGCCCTGGTGGTGCAGTGGGTTGAGCATTCAACTACTAACCAGAAGGTCAGAGGTTCAAACACACCAGAAAGATGAGGCCGTCGGCTGTAGATTGACAGCCTTGGAAACCTTGTGGAGCAGTTCTCTGTCTTACAGGGTTGCTATGAGTCAGAATCAACTAAATGGCAATGGGCATGCGCCAGGTATATACTTGTTGTTGTTGTTAGGTGACATTGAGTCAGCACCAACTCATAGTGACCCTATATACAACAGAATGAAACACTGCCTGGTTCTGCGCCAACCTCACATTTGTTACACTTAAGTCCATTGCTGCTGTCATTGTGCCAATTTATCTCGCTGGGGGTCTTCCTCTTTTTCTCTGACCCTCCACTTTACCAAACATAATATCATTCTCCAGGGACTGGTCCCTTCTGATAATATGCCCGACGTATGGAGTCCTGGTGTGGCACTGTGGGTTAATGCGTCATCTGAACTGCAAGGTCAGTGGTTCAAGCTCACCAGCTGCTCCTCAGAAACCCTGTACAGGGACGCTATTGGTTGGTATTGACTTGATGGCACTTAACAACAACAGCAACGAGTGATAAAGTCTGGTCATGCTGGCTTCCAAGGAGCACTCTGGCTGTACTTCTTTCAACACAGACTTTAACTTCTTGTTGTTAAGTGCTGTTAACTTATTCTGACTCCTAAAGACCCTGCATATGGTTTCCAAGGAGCAGCTGATGGTTTTGAACCACTAACCTAGCAGGTAGCAGTCCACTGTTTATGCTACAGCACCACACCAGGATTCTTGGTATATGCTAGACACTTCAGCCCTGGTCTGAATTCCTATTGGCTGTGTGACTTCAGGCAATGACTTAACCTTTCTCCATATGTGCGTCAGGGATGATAATAACTATCTTATGGTGTGGCGCTGTGGGCTAATGCGTCAGACTGCAAAGTCATTTGAACTGCAAGGTCAAGTGGTTCAAGTTCGCCAGCTTCTCCTTGGAAACCCTATATAGAGTCGCTATGGGTCGGAATCGACTCGATGGCACTTAACAACAACAACAACAATGGGGCTATTTGAGAGAACTGCACATAAAGTGTCTGAACTAGATCATTATTATCATCCCTGATGTACAGATGGAGAGATCGATTCAGAAAGGTTAACTCACTGCCTGAAGTCACACAGCCAAGAGGAATTCAAACTCGGATTTTGAACTGGTTCACTCCATGACAAACCCCTGCTGAGTATTTCCCTTTCCACCCCAGATATATCGGATTAGAATCTACAAATAACAAGATCCCCGGTAATCACCCAGTATATGATTCAGTATATGAATGACGTGAACCAGTTGGAAGCCCTGATTCCATACCAGGTCTGTCTCACTTCAGTTACTGGAATCACTCCATGGATGTTCACACCCCTTTATCCACAGCTGTGGGTTGTCATCTTTTTACTTAGCATTAAGTCTTCCTTCTCCTACCCAGATAGAGATCTTGTCTAATCATCTCCAAACTTCAGTCTCCCTTGGTACACAGTTGTTGTTGTTAACTGCTGTTGAGTTGGTTCCATCTCATCCTTGTGTACGGTTTCCGAGGAGCAGCTAGTGGGTTTGAACTGCCAACCTTGTAGTTCCCAGTCCAGTGCTGATCCTACAGTGCCATACCAGGCGTCCACAAAGTAGGTAGTTCAATAAATATAATTCAATGGATTGTTAACCTTAAGTGGACAAGCAATAGCTCACCACAGCAATCTTTATAGTCACCTGGGGAATTGGAGCACTGCTCACTTACCTAGGTCTCACCCCTGGGAGACTGACTCAGCAGCTCTGGGTGGAGCTCGGCAGAGTTAAAGGGCCTTCCCAGCTGTTCCTAGCTCTGTCTCCTATACGTTCCAAAGTACCTCCAGCGACCTAGGCAAGGCTGAGTCACAATGTTCCCAGGACAAATGGAGCCAGGACCCTGCCCTAGAGTCCAAGGAACTCACTGTGTCCCTGTAAGTCTCCTGCCTCATCTGCTCTAGCCCAAGCACTAACACCATCCAAAGAACTTTCTATCAACAACATTTTCTGAGAGCTTTATGTTCAGATCACTTTCAGGGAAAGCATTTTGCTTTTGCTCTGACTTGAAGCTTCAGTTTCCTGCCCCCAAATCTGCCTGGGTCACCTCAGTGGCCACAGACAGCTGAAAATTATGTAAGGAAGTTAGCACCAAGGAAGACTGAAATTTGGGGACAGGAACGGACTGAGAGACTGGAGTACGGCTGGCAACTGCCAAGAAGACCTTCCATCTCTTGGACAGAGGCAGCCGTATGTGGTGAAGAGGCTGGGCCCTGACGGAGCTGGGTTCCAATCCCATCCTAGGATACACTCTTGGCCTCAGGTTCCTCCAGCCACCAACCACTCCATGTCTCCGCCCCTCTTCTGGGGAAAACCTCTCATCTGCCGCCTCCTCAAATCAGTCCAGACTGGTGTGGAGGGGAAACTGTCCTTAAGACAACCAACAAAACTCCATGTTGTCAAATCCAAATTTGTTTGTATCAGGGCAGCACCTGACAGCACCAAGCAACGCCCTCTCTCTCAGAAATGCTCTTCCCCTGGCCTGTGACGCATCAAACTCTTGATTTTCCTCCTTCCCAGTCCTCTTTATTAATCCTTGTCCTCTCCCAATTGCTAATATTTTGTTGTTGTTAAGTGCTGTCAAGTCAGTTCTGACTGATAGTGACCCAATATAGGGTTTCCCAGGAGCAGTTGGTGGGTTTGAACCAATGACCTTGAGGTTCAAACTGATCTTGTGGTCCAGTGCTTATCCTACATCACCACACCAGGACTCCAATCTCTCATACTGGAGCTCCCTAAAACCTGGGTCTCAGTGCTCTCATTATCTCTAGGTGAGCTTATATTCACCCCCAAAGCTTTGAAAACAGGCGGAAGTAATACTTACATATGCTAAATGAGGCTCATAGGCCACCTGCCTGGGAATCTCCTGGGGTGTTTGTTAAAAATGTAGATTCCTTGTCACCACTGTACACTGGCAACCTACTGTCAGGAACATCTGTCATTTTTTACCAGTTTGTCTTCAGAAACTCCTTCCAGTGTCTGGGGAGTTACTTTATGTATGAGTTTTAGTATAGCCTGCCTCCTCCTATAAAAGCTGAACAGACCAATCTTGCTTTCCCAGCCTCCCTTGAAGCTAGGGTACAGGCCCATGACGTAGACTTGACCAATCAGAAGCACTAAACAAAGCCTTTGAGTTGTGGTGTTGGAGGAGAATACTGAAAGTGCCATGGACTGCCAAAAGAACCAATAGATATGTTTTGGAAAAAGTGCAGCCAGAGTGCTCCTTGGAGGCCAGGATGGCTAAGCTTCGTCTCTCATACTTTGGACATATTGTCCGGAGGAAACAGTTGCTGGAAAAGGATATCATGCTGGGTAAGGTGGAGGGTCAGAGAAAAAGAGGAAGACCCCTAGCGAGATGGATTGGCCAGGTGGCATCATTGATGGATTCAAGTGTGGCAGCGGTAGTGAGGTTGGCCCAGGATCGGACATTGTTTCGTTCTGCTGTGCATGGGGTCACTACGAGTCGGTTCCAACTCGATGGCACCTGACAACAACAACAACAACAACTTATAAGATACCGCGAGAACCCTCCCTCTTCTCTCCTCTTCCACTACTCACAACTCTATCCGTAAAAACCCATCCTCTCTTCCCTAAACAAGTGTTAACAGTCTCCTTCTGGGTCTGTCTCAGTTATCTACTGATCATATACCAAACATACCATAAATGGGTGGTTTTAACAAACAGAAACGTATTCTCTCCCAGTTCGGAGGCTGTAAGTCTAAATTCAGGGTGCCAATTCTAGGGGAGAGCTTTCTCTCCATTGTGGCTCTGGAGGAAGGTCCTTATCACCTTTCAATATCTGTGAGCCTGGTGTCTCTTGGAGATTACATGTGTCTTAACATCCAGGAGGGCCTCAGCTCTGGGATCTGGAGTCCAAAGGACACGCTCTGCTTCTGACTCTTTGTCCTTGGCGGTGGTTAGGTCCTCCCTTCGCTGCTTAATTCTCTCTCATTTTATGTCTTATAAAATGATGCAGGTCATACCCCAGAGAAATTGATCTTCCATCACCTCTGGGCTGTGACCTGAGTAAGGTGTTACATCCCACCCTGATCCCCCTTACAATGGATCACATCAGATCACATCACAGGGGTACTTACATCATTATATAAGTGCCAAACCACTGAGCATCATGGTCCAGCCAAGCTGACAGCATTTTGAAATATATGACATGCCACCCTTTCAGGTCCTTGCCACATGTACACATTTCCATCATTCTATAATCCCAAAAGTTTAAAATAAACTCCAAGTCTAAATTCCATCTTGGGGGAAAATTCTTCTTCATTTGTGACCGTTATCTGCTTCCAACGTACAGTGGTAGAACAGGCATGAGGTAGACATTTCCATTACGAATGGGAGAAACTGGAAGTAAAGACGAGGTAACCAGCATCATGCAAGTCCGAAAGTAAGTAGAACAATTTACATTAGCTCTCAAGACTTGAAAAGAATCCTCTGTTCTCTGAGACCATCTAGGCAGCGGCCCCACCCTTCAGACTCTTGGTGTGGGCCATGTTCTCTGGATTCTGGGTGGAGGCTCCTCAGCCTTGGGCTTCAGGACCTTCCAAGTTCACTGGGACAGCTTTAGGCTGCCCCATTCTCCTAGTCCAACTGAAAGGTGACCCCACCCCCTCAGCCCTGGCATGCCCCATTCATTCTTCTGCCCTTGGGCATGGCATCAGATCTGGCCCCATACGGCCTCATCCTTCTCATACTCTTGAATGGCAGATTCACACTCCAGAATTGAGTTGGTGAGGATCTGACTCTTTGAAACCTAGGAGGCTGTGGCCCTACCCTTTGAAATCCCAGCGGTTATGACCCTACCCTTTGAAACTGATATAGTTCTGCTTCCTATTCTCCCTGGCTTCTTGATCCAGCCTTTGTCCTGCCCAGGCAAGCATTACAAAAGCTCTTTAGCTCTACCGATAAACATCTGCCGACATCCCACTCTGCCAGTATGTCTCAGCCTGAAGGTGCCCAGTTCTCAATCCATGGATCAACAAGCTTAGCGCTGATGACAAATGTCTGGAGGTACCGCACTCCACCAGGAAGCCTTTGGCCTGAAGGCTCTCTCAGCTCTCTTGTTCCATGGGTTGGATCCTACACTGGTCTCCTGTTTCTCATCATCTGTGTCATCTCTGGTACTACAGCATTCCTCGCTTCTTTCTGAGCCCACACCAGAACTGCCTTTCATGTCCCTAAGTCCACCAGCAGTCTCTTCAAGGCAATCTAGGATTTTACTATTAGGCAACTAACACTCTTCCAGCCTCTTACCCATTACCCAATTCCCAAACCATGTCTACATTTTAGCTATGTGTTAGAGCATTGCCTGACTCCCAGTACCAAATTCTGTCTTAGTTATCTACTGCTACTGTAACAGAAACACCATCAAACAGATAATGTATTCTCTCACAGTTTAGGAGGTCAGATATCCAATCTCAGGGTGTCAGCGCTAAGGAAGGGCTTTTTCTCACCACTGGATCTGGAGGAAGGGCCTTGTTTCCTTTCAACAATATTCCCCTGGGTCTAAGAGGTTCTCAGTGCAAGAACCGTAAGTTCAAAAGATGTGCTCTGCTCCTGGTTCTTCTTTCTTGCTCACTTCTCTCTCATTTTTTCTCTTTTAAAATAAAAGGTGATGCCACACTCTAGGGAAACTCCCCTAACACTGTATCAGGGCTACACCCTGAGTAAGGGTCTTCTATCCCACCCTAATCCTCTTACAGTTGATTGACTGATTGCATTAGATCACATCATGGTCGTGGTGGTGGATGTGCTGTGGAGTCGGTTCTGACTCATAGTGATCCTGCATAGGTTTTCTGAGGCTGTAAATTTTCACAGGAGCAGAAAGCCTCATCTTTCTCCTGCAGGATGGCAGATCACATCATGTGGTTGTTAAGTGCTCTCAAGTCGATTCCAACCCATAGCGACTCTGAAAAGGATTTCTGAGGAGTGGCTGGTAAGCTTGAACCACTGACCTTGCAGTTCAAACAGACCTTGCAGTCTTGTGCATTAATCCACAGTGCCAAACCAGGGCTCTGATCACATCATATGGGGATGATTAGATCATTGTATAACTTCCAGATTACTTCATGAGACAACTGCCAAACCACTGAGAATCAAGCTCCAGGCAAACTGATATATATTTTGGGGGACACAATTTAATTTATGACAGTATCCTCTAGTTATCTTCTGCCTCCTCCAATCTAGTTTCCACAGAGCAGCTGACATAATCTTTCTAAAGAATACGCATCTACTGAATCCAAACTTGTTACAAGGGTCTGGATACAATCTAGCTCCTGCCTACCTTCCTAAATTCATTTAATGTTGCTTAATTTGCCCACTATCATACTTCTGCCCCTTTGGCCTCTTTTAGATAACAGGGCCTTTGCTTAAGTTGTTACCACTATCTGAAGTGTCCTGCACCAATACTCCCTCTTCTGATGCTCCTTTGTTTTTCTCTTTTCGTCAACAAATAATTTCTGAGCCCCTACTCAGGTACTCTAGTAAATACTCGAAATACAATGGTGAGATCTGATTCTAGTCTCATAGAATTCAAAATCTAGTAAGACTAATTTTAAAGAAGTGATTATACAAATAAAATTTATCTATGATAAGTGCTTCAGAGAGAGAAACACAGTGTTACCAAGGAGAACTGACCTCAAATAAAAACAGAGGGACCAGTTAGGAAAGGATTACTGTGTTGCGGGACCAGATGTGGTGGCTTAGACTGGGGGAGAGATAGAGAAGTGGGTAGACTACAGAGCTCTTGGTGATGAAGTGTATATGTGAAGATGTGAGGTTTCTGGCTTGTGTAACAGAATACAGCAGTTACCACCCACTGAGATGGGAACACCTGAAGGACTAGCCTACAGGGAATGTTCTTGAGTATGGTTTTGAACACATTGCGACATCTACATGAAACTGTCAAGAGAGTAGCTGGATATCCAGAACTAGGCTGGAGGAATAAATGTGAGTCATCTAAAGATGGGAGGTGACTGAAGCCATGGGTGTGGATGAGACTGCCTAGGGAGAAAGACTAGCATTCAGAGGGGCAAGGGCCCAGAACCAAACTCAAGGAAAGTTGGAGGAGGAGGAGGAGCCTCCATGCCACTTAATACAATGAGCAGTACTGATTTGTTTCTTGACTGTTTCCTGCCTATCTTTCCCAGAGGACTGTAAACTCCATGGGGCCAGAATTGCATCTGTGTTACTCAGCAGTGTGTCTACCCAATGCTTACCACAGCACCTGGTACAGAGCGGTTTCCAATCAGTATATGTTGGATTAACTTAATCCCAGCTTCCCTTTATACTAGTTATTTGATCTTAACCTCTCTGAGCCTGAGGCTTCTCATCTCTAAAATATTGCTATGGAGAGAAACTAAATTAACTTTTGCACAACAGGATGCATATAGAAACAGGCCATTCTCTTGAGCCTCTACTTACTAACATGGAAAATGGGGAGAAATTACCAACTAGAACATCTAATAATCTAAGGAAAGGCATAATTAGACAACCAAACTTCTCCTGCCACTGACCCAGTTCCCCACTGTCCTGGGAGCTCAAACTGAGTTTTCCCCCCAGGACCTTGGAGACAAGTTAATTTTTTTGTGTGGCCACAGGCAGGCTATGTTTTTTCTCTAGGTCTCTGTAAATTGCAATGTCTGCTACGATAGTGCTCTCTCGGCTCCCTAAGGTTCAGAATATGTCAGGTACTAGGAGCTCTGGTAGCGTAGTGGTTACGAATCGGGCTGCGAACCTTAAGGTCAGCGGTTCGAACTACCAGCTGCTCCGCGGGAGAAAGATGAGGCTTTCTACTCCCGTAAAGATTTACACCCTCGGAAACCCTATACAGGGTCGCTATGGGTCGGAAACGACTCGATGGCACATAACAACAATGCTGGCTGCTGAGCCTGGTGTGGCACTGTAGGATAAGCACTGTACTGCTAACTGCAAGGTAGGCAGTTCAATCCCACCAGTTGCTCTCGGAAACCCTTAACAGACTTGCTGAAAGTGTGATCTAACTTGGCGGCACACGACAACAGCAGGGCTGGTTGCTGCAGAGCCCTGGTGGTACAGTGGTTTAGTACTCAGCTGCTAACTGAAAGGTCTGCAGTTAGAACCGACCAACTACTCCACAGGAGAAAGGTGTGGCATTCTCCTCCCAATCTGCCTTACCAATTCCCCTATATACCTGAGCTTTCCAAACTGGGGCTCACCTTCATCTAGACCTGGATAGCCAGGGGGACAAATAGGACGAGCTCAATGCCCGGAGCCTGGACTGTGCCAAATAGAAAGTAATTGCCAGGGAGACTTCTGGGGTGACGATCTGGACTCGGCCTCTCTTCTGAAAAGCATTCCGTCTCATAGCGTAGGTCCCTGGGAGCAAGCTTGCCCTGCCCGTGTCTATTCTTCTATGACCTCTGATGAAACTAGGTGCGAAGACCCAACTTCTAGAACCAGTCCAGAAGTCAGCTGGGCCATCAACTGCTCTGCCAAGAACTTACAAGTGGAGTACAAGACTGGCTCAGTTCCTTTAGATACTGGACCAGTGAAATCATGTGAGCCTGGGAGCTAAAGCTGTGCTTTGGGACCTCTATGATGGTAAGTGAGCAAGAGTACTGGTCAGACAGGAAGAGGCAAAAGAGATGGAGAAGGAGGACGCAGCTGTCTTAGTCCCTAATGACTTCCCAGCCTCGAGTTCCAGGCCTTGGGGTCTGTGTTTACTTAGCCACTAGCCAGCTGCCATTGAGTTGATTCTAACTCAGGACAATCCCATGTGAAAACTGCATTCCATAGAGTTGTCAACCAGGCCTTCTATCACACCTTTGGGTTACTTAAACCTCCAACAGTTAGCAACCAGATGTTTTACTGCTTATGCCATATAGTCCCTATTGTTATGTGCTGGTTTTCAATTCTGTGAGGTGCCTCTAATTCCTTAAAATAAATTTCCCTTCAACCTAAACGAGCTTGAGTGGGTTTATGTTTCTTGCAAATAACTTCTAGAATGACATAACTTTTATACTAAAACAGGTTTGGATTTATTACAAAACAGACTATAGAATTCACAAGAATATTTAAAATTACTTCCAGCAAGATGGTGGACTAGGCAGGTGCACTACAACAAATGGATCCTCTACAACAAAGATATGAGAGACAAAATAGAACAGATACAGATGAAAGCTGTGGCGCCCTGAAGGTCATAAGAAAAGTTAGAGAGGTGGATGGAGTGACTGCTGCGAGCACAGGCCAAGCAGGGACAAAGAGAGAGGGAGATTGACCCATGAACGACTGCCCAGACGCAGCTCGACCATCTTGTGAGCAGGTTGGCAGCGGAGGGAGGCCTGGCAGAGCAGATTTACGTGGACAACAGAAAAGATGTGACTTCTTTTTTCTCCCATACACACCTGGTGAGCAGAAGTGTAGCCAGTTCCCACCCTTATGCACCCCCAGCGCAAACCCTTCTCTCCTGGAGTTTGGAGTCGTGTGGTTGGGAGCCAGCCATGCCAGCATAAGGTAGGGGCTTGGCCACTTTGATGTGGTGCGTTGATGCCTAGATTCAGGTGGGCTCAATTCCAGACCTACATAACCTGCAGAGCTACCAAACCTGCAAAGCTACCTGATCAGCATTAACCTGCCCCCAGCTGTCCTGGGGTCCTAACAGACACTGAAACAGCTTCATCAAGGGTCCCCATGAACTACTTCCGGATTGAGTGCCCTGAACATAGACAACACCGAGGTCAACAGGCACTTCATCTAGGGCCAGGAACTCTGCTGTCACATCCCTCCCACAACCACCTTGTGAGCTTCCTGAATCTCTGTAGGAACCCCCAGAGATTTTTCCCCTGGGGTCCAACAACTACATTGCCTGTTTGTACAACTACAACAACCTCACAATGCCTTGGAGACAACAGACAATTTTAACTCACATGAAGAAACAAGAGAGAATGGCTCAAACAAATTATTAAGATACAGAGCCAGAAGATGTTCTTGAGGAAGCAAAGATAATAAAACTAACTGAAAAAGAATTCAAAAGAATGACAATTAGGTACCTTCAATGGATCAATTAAAAGATCGAGGAAAGTAAGAACACAGTAAAAACTTGAGAACAAACAGACAAAATAAATGCAAATTTTGAAACAATATAAAACCTGCAATTACAAATTCAGAAGAATAATAGTAAGATCTCAGAAATGGACAATACGTTGAAAGGGCAAAGGAGTAGATGCAAAGCAAGGAAAGTCTGAATTAGTTAGTGTGAAGACAAATCTCTCAATACTTGTTGTTGTTGTTATGTGCCATGGAGTCGGTTCTGACTCATAGCGACCCTGTACAGGGTTTCCAAAGCTGTAAATCTTTACGGGAGCAGAAAGCCTCATCTTTCTCCCACGGAACAGCTGGTAGTTTCGAACTGCCAACCTTAAGGTTCGCAGCCCAAGTCGTAACCACTACACTACCAGAGCTCCTTACAAAGCTGAAAATAGGGAACCAGATATGTCAATGTATAATGAAGTCAACTACAAAGCAAAAAGAGGGAATAATAGTGTAGATACAGAACTTCCAAACAGCAAGGAAGTCAAGTAGATTTCAATATAAAACAGATTGTTTTAAGCAGGGAAAAAAATAATAAATTATAGGGTAACCACAAAGAAAAATAATACACCTGCACATCAAAAGAAAAAAAAAAGATAAGAAAATCAGAATGATTTAGTAAATAGTAACACAACAGAAATGAAAGTAAAAAGAAAAATGAAAAAATGAATTCAGGATATGAAATTATGTGGAACAAAGAATCCAGCAGCACCACAACAAAACACACAGAAAAATGACATCAATTCACAGCTATCGATAATTACACTGAATGTAAATGGATTAAATATACCAGTCAAGAGACATAAAGAACAGAAAGGATAAGAAAACAGGATTCTTCAATATGCTGTCTACAAGAGGCACATCAAAAAGATGGGGACAGCCTAAACACCTATCATCAGAAGAATAAAGAAATGTTGTTATATGCACACAATGGAACACTACAAAATGCTGAAGAATAATGATGAATCTGTGAAACACTTCACAACATGGTTGAACCTGGAGGACATTAAGTTGAGTGAAATTAGTCAATCACAAAAGGACAAACATTGTATGAGACCACTGTTGTAAAAACTTTTAAAAAAAGGTTTTCTTGATAAAAGAAACACTGTATGATAGTTATGGGGAGAGAGAGAGGAAGGAAAATCATTCATGGACTAGAGGGTAGACCAGGGTGATGGAGCAGGCAATATACAAGAAGAAGGTTCGCAAAGGAAAGATGAAAGTAGTGGGAGACACAAGGAAGAATGCAAGAGTTAAAGTGAAATGTTGTTAACTGTTGGTACACGGAGGGGATTGCAAACATGTAGTGAAACAAAGTGTATGGCTTACTGAATGTAAAACTGATGATCTGCTCTGTAAACCTTCACTCAGTTTACAATAAAAAGTGTTTTTTGTTTTTTTTAAATTTTTTAAATGAAATCCTTTCTAAAATAATATTCAAAAAACAAATCACAAAGGAAAAGATCAATTTGTCTACAACCAAACTTAAAGCTGTACATTATAAGGTATGAAACTAATTCAGGGAAACATTCCTATAAACACCCTTTTCACTAGTAATACGTCATTTTCTATGAGTACATACCATGGCAAGCATACACATTGAATTGTTACAGCAGTTACCTCTAAGGAGAGTAAGAAGTAGTCACCGGTGACTTTAGTCTTTTCTGTTATGTGTTTAGATTTTTATTTTAAAATTATGTCTATATTGAGATGGCACATTTTATTACATATATCTTTACCATGCACACAAAAAAATCATGTCCCTTGTACTATTAAAACTTGGTACAAAAATCTTAAACAAACAAACAAACAAAACTATAGGAAACACATGCCTTAGAAGATCCTCTATTTGTAGTGAGTTGCTTCATCCAAGATCCATCAGGAGGTTATGAGTTCGTTGGTAGTTTGAGACATAATATAGCATGAATTCTCATCTCTGGTCAAAATAGCTTACTTGGTTCCTGAATACGCTCTCTTCCCATTGGTCTCTGAATTCACTGACTTTTCTTCTCTATTGTTTCCAAGAAGCTCCTCCTAACTGCTCTCTCCCTCTCCCCACTGGCCTCTTATGGCACTGACAGTATCTGTCACTGGGCACTTGGGACAGACTCCTGAGGTTCCTACTTATCTTCCAAAGAGAGGCTTTCTTTCCCCAACCAGCCAGCATCATCTTAGTGTTCTTGGTGACTAGCACAGAGATGGATGATGGCATGGAGAACTGGTTTGGAGTCAGAAAGACCTGCTGTATAAAACCAGACAACTTAGCCTCTCTGGGCCTGCTTTCAGCTGTGCTATTGTGAATATCAGAGTCCTGGTGTGGCACTGTGGGTTAAATTGCACAGATGGTTTGAACTGCAAGGTTGGTGGTTCAAGCTCACCAGTCGTTCCTTGGAAACCCTCTAGAGGGTCGCTATGGGTCGGAACTGACTCTGACAGCACTTAACTACAACAACAACATTGTGAATATCAGTGAAACAGATGATGGCTATAAAGAGACTAAGACAGGAAGAGGCTGGTTCATGGTTTAATTATCTTAATACACCCTCACATTTAGAGTTAAAAACAGAAAACATTAATAGTACAGCAAGGTAACCAGGAAGTAATTATTAGTTCCATTTTACAGATGAAATAAATGAGGCAAGGAGCTCTATAGGAAGGACAGATATGTGAACTTTAGGTGGTGGTGGTGTGTCGTGGAGTTGGTTTCGACTCATAGCCACCCTGCATAGGGTTTGAGGCAGTAAATCTTTCCAGGAGCAGAAAGCCTCATCTTTCTCCCACAGAATGGCTGATAGTTTCAATCTGCTGACCATGAGGTTAGCAGCCCGACTCGTAACCACTATGCTAGTAGGAAAGAAAAAGGACCAAAGGTTGAGAGACCTGGGTAGAAATGCCAATTCTTCTACTACCCAGCTGTGAGAACTTAGACAAGTCTTTTGTGACTCTGGACATCAGCCTCCTCATGGTAAGAGTTTCTAGTTATCTTGATCTTAAAGTGTCCCTCAGCCCTGACACTCTAGCTTCTTGTGAATGACCCAGGGTCCTTCCCAGCAGGACAAGTCCTAATTCAGAGTACCTAGTCACTCCCAGGAAACTTACCCAGGCAAAACTGGAAGGTGTGACTAGAAAATTCAGTTGTACTTTGCTTCAGCTTGAGCAAGGGGGTGGTGGTGGTGGGGGGGGGCAGACATATCCAGAACGCTGGGGGAAATGCCAACATCAAACTAAATGTAAATATCAACATGAAGGGAAAACCAAACCGGAAACCTCAGGAAAGTCCACTCCAAAGATCAGAGTCTAACTTTTTGGGCAGAGAAATGCTGAAATGTTTCGTCTGGGTGCCACAAAACCTGTAGCAAAAATGAATCCTTGCATGTACCTAAGGCGAAGGGATTGGGTTTGGTTTGGTTCTATCTGAACTGGGAGCAAAGCTAAGCTCTAACCAGAGACTGCTGCGACGTCCAGATCCATTCTAAGGGTCCCCTCCCCCTGACACACACAACTGCTTACACAAACAGAAAGCAGGGCCAGATGCGCAAGCATAAATAGGCATTTCTGTCCATGGGGAAGGATTCATTGTGCAGCCCCTTCCTCTAGCCCCTGCTCTGATTTAAGATTCTATTTAAGACCTGGAGAGGGAGGGTACCAGGAGAGCCCTAAGGGCACCAAAAGCACTGAACTCTTTCAGGTAGTGAGATGCAAGGCTATGAAGATAAACCTCAGGAGGTGGCTGTGAGGTAGTCATTCTCCCTAGGAGCCTTCCAATAAAACAGAATCTGAATTCATGTGCAGTTGGATTCCAGGTTGCTGGTTCTGCCCACAAAAGGAAGTCAAAGGCCATATATTCCTATTATGTGCAAAGCACTAGGCTAGGTTCTGGACAGAAATAAAAACAAAAGAAGCCCAATCACTGTCTGAAGAAGTCCATCGATTAATCCGATGATAATTACTCCTTTTATCAAGATGGATGCATGCAATTTCATCCAGTCAACTCAGAGCACCCAAAAGGAAGGCTTGGTAATCTATTTCCAAAAAAATCAGCCATGGAAAACCCTACGGAGCACAGTTCTACTAGGTCATACATGGGTTCACCATACATTAGCATCAGCTTGCCATCAACAACTTGCTTTACACTTCCCCGTGAAACACCACAGTCCTGTAAGGTAAACGTTATTATCTCCAGTTTGTTGTTGTTGGTAAATGTCATCAAGTCACTTTTGACTCATAGCAACCCTGTATAGGGTTTCCAAAGAACAGCTGGTAAACCTGAACCACCAACCTTGTGGTTGAAACTGACCTTGAGAAACCAATCTTGAGGTCGAGTGCTTATCCTATGGCACCACACCAAAAAAAAAAAAAGGACTCAAACAGATTAGGCCACATTCCCAAGCTTACATGGCTGGTATAAACCTAAGCCGCAGAGTCAGAATTTGAACACAGGTCTTCCACCACAAAGTTGACGCTCTTTCCACAGCCCAGCTGTCCTTCCCAAGTCACACAAACAACCTGGGAGATGAAGTTTCAGCTAGTCAGGAAAACGAAGGAGAGACTTCTGAAGACATTGGCCCATGTGTTATCAACAGTCTTACTGATAATAAGTTAGTGCCCAATACACTAATGGTGAAGGATAGAAGGCAAGAGCTAAGGTTCAAAAGACCATCCCAAACTCAGGGCATCCTTGGAAATAGAGCTGCAAAACCTCTCCACTGGCCCAAAGCCACAGGGTGTCTGCCCTAAAATATTCCCTGCGGAGAAGCTGCAGCAGGTCAGGAGTAGAGGAATGAACAACTCCACCGAGCAGGAGAATGGGGTGGGGCACTCTGCAAGGGCGAAGAAAGGGCCTGGGACGCTTTGCTCGGAAAGACAAAGAGGAAAGGGGAGGAGAGAGAAGACTATAAACTTGCCAAAAGCCTGGCCAAGGTGAACCCCAGCTCCTGGCGCCTTCCCATTCGCATTCATTCCATAAACACAGCCAGAGCTCAGAGACGGGGGGGAGGGGGGCTCCCTGCAGCCTAGGGTAAGTAAATTCAGTATTAAGCGGGGAAGAGCAGCTTCTCAGCAGGCGAGTGACTTGAGGGGCAAACTTGGGGGCTTCAAAGATGGAAGCAAAGACCGAGCAGTAAGTCGCGGAACAAAAACACACGCAAGGAGGCTAGTCAGCAAGCACATTTGGGGTAAGTACCCCAACCTTTTAAAACTGCTATCGATGTTTCCTCGAGGCTTCCCACAGCCTCTCGGGCCCTCCCCCAGCCTCGACGTAGGACACAAATGTCTGTGATGCACTCAGGGGAGCAGGTTTCCGGGGCACAGGTGAAGGGCTATCGCAGCTTCGGTCACGCCTGTGAAGGTCAAGGCCAGGCCTTGCATGGACCCCCCCGCCCCCCTGTCCCCTCACCTCCTCCCGCGCTAGCGCCGCCGCCCGGCACCGGGGCATCTTAGCGGCGAAGGCGGCGGCCCCGGCTGGAGAGCTGAGGTCCTCAGTGGTGACTGCCAGGAACTCGGCGACGCTGAGCTGCTCGGGCATGGCGGTCGCGGGGCGAAGGCGCAGGGGCTGCCGAACCGGGGCGCGAGGGGCGCTACGCTGCTCCACGCTGAGCCAGCTTCACCGCCCTCCGCGGGCGCAGTACCGGCCTCCGCACGCCCCGCCTCTCCAATCCGCCCCGCCCCCTACTGCCTTCGGCTTGCACAGCAGCAGCCCCTCGAGTCTAGGGAGCCCCCGAACTTCCCTGCCTGGCCTGCTCCTACGCCCAGCCCACGACCTTCCTGCTTCTCTCCCCACTTTTGACTGGATAGTCCCACCCCAGCTTCAAGCCGAGCTCCTAGACCCCGCCTCCTGTGTGCCCCGCCCCTTGTAGCCCCGCCCCTAGTCTCTCTCCCAACTCCCCGGCCCTGCTCCCGGGGCCAGGACGCCTCCATGCCTCCATCAAAGCTTCTCTGCGGCTCCGCCTCCTTTCTGCGTACTTCTAGCCTCTCAAGTTCCTCTCGGTCACAAAGCCCCTAATTTGTTGTTGTTGTTAAGTGCCGTTGAGTCGGTTCCGACCCATAACGACCCTATATAGGGTTTCCGAGGAGTGACTGGTGAGCTTGAACCGCCGCCGACCTTACAGTTCAAACGGCTTTGCAGTCTGGCGTGTTAACCCACACCGCCACACCAGGACTACTTAAGACCCTCTTCGGCATCCTTTCCCACGTCCTTCCCTAGCCCACCCTTGCTTCCTCCTTCCTACAAACTTGTTCCCGGTGAGCCACGCCCCTCTGGCTCGCACACTTTCTCCGCCCCCGTCTCTCCCATAGTCCCTCCTAGTCTCCTGGTTTCGCACCCCGCTTTTTTCCACACGCCCAGTTCTCAGCACAGGCTCTGCGCCAGGCCGGGGTCGTCCACCTGTCTCTGTATTCTGTCACTAGCACGTGCCTGAGACTGTATGGCGCCACTCTGTACACAAACCGTATGACTTTGAGAAAGTTACTTTTATTCTAACAACCTCAGTGTCCACATCCCTAAAATGGAAGCCTGCACCCTACTTTGTTTTGAGGTTGCCAGAAAAGTTGTTAGGTACAGACGAATGGAATTTTGGCTCAGCGACCCAGTAGAACTGAGACCAAGTAGAACTTCTCCGTAATGATCTAGTTTGTTATCATTTTAGGGGGAACACGGTAGCTCTGTAGGCTAAGCACTGGACTGAGTACCAGAAGGTCAGTGGGTCGAGTTCACCAGCTACCTAACAGGAAGAAGATGAGGCTTTCTGCTCACACAAAGATTTATAGCCTTGTCTTAGAAACCTTGTGCAGAGTCGCTATGAGTCTGAACCCACTAATAGCACTCAACAACAATCTTTATTGGAACAGACCAACAGATCTTTTCTCCCACAGTTACTTTGTTGTTGTTTTAGTGCCGTTGAGTCGGCAGAGTCACTGGGTAGGGTCAAACCATCAAACTTCCGGTTTGCAGCTTAGAGTTTAATCCTCCTACCACCAACGCTCCTTATGGAAAAGAACTTGTTGTTGGTCTTGTTAGGTGCTGTTGAGTTGGTTCCAACTCACAGCAACCTTATCTACAACACAACAAACACTGCCCAGTGTTGCTGCTATCCTGGCTGTTTCATTCCATTGTTGCAGCCACTGAGTCAAACCATCTCACTGAAGGTCTTCCTCTTTTTCACTAACTCTCTACCAAAAGAGCTCTGGTAGCGAAGTGGTTATGAATCAGGCTGCTAACCTCAAGGTCAGCAGTTCAAAACTACTAACTCTTACGTGGGAGAAAGATGAGGGTTTCGGCTCCCGTAAAGATTTATAGCCTTAGGAAACCCTGTACAGGATCACTATGAGTTGGAACCGAGTACATGGCATATAACCACCACCATCTACTTTACCAAGCATGATGTCTTTTTTCAGGAACTGGTTCCTCCTGATAACATATCCAAAGTATGTGAATTCTCACCCTACAGGCAGAGATGTGTATTAGATTCACAGTCAACACAGCCACATCTGTGTTGTTGTTGTTAAGTGCCGCTTAGTTGGTTCCAAACTCATAGCACCTGTATAGGGTTACCAAGGGGCAGCTGGTGAGGCAAATAATCCAATTTTTAAACGGACAGAGGACATGAACAGACACGTCACCAAAGAAGACATTCAGGCAGCTAACAAACATAATAAATGCTTGGGGTCATTAGCCACTGCTGCTGCTGTGGTTTAGGTGTATCAGGTTGGTTTCAGCTCATAGCATCCCTGTATAGGGCTTCTGAGGAGGGGTTCGTAGGTTTGAACTACTAACCCTTTGGTTCCGACTCATAGTGACCCTGTATAGGGTTAACTATGGTGCTGTAGGATAAGCTCTGGATTGCTAAGCACAAAGTTGGCGATTCAAACCTACAAGCTGTTCCTCAGAAACCCTACACAGGGTCACTATGAGTCAAAGCTGACTCAGTGGCACTTAACAACAACAATGTTTTTATATGAAACCATGTGTTCAACATAGGTTTTTCAACATTTTTGGTTAGCAGTCCAGTGCTTATCCTAAGTGCCACACCAGGACTTCAGGACTTCATTGTTGTTAAGTGCCATTAAGCCAATACCGACCCATAGCAACCCTGTATAGGGTTTCTGAGGAGCGACTAGTGAGTTTGAACCACCAACTTTGTGGTTGAAACCAACCTTGCAATCGAGTGCTTATCCTATAGCGCCACACCAGGACTCCTTAGGGCTCCATTATTGTTGTTGTTAAGTGCCGTCCGTCAAGTCGGTTCTGACCCATAGCGACCCTGTATAGGGTTTCCGAGGAGCAACTGGTTAGCTTGAACCGCCAACCTTGCGATTCAAACCGACTTTGCAGTCCAGCACATTAACCCACAGCGCCACACCAAAACTCCCAGGACTCCATTGTTGTTGTTGTTAGGTGCCATCGAGTCAGTACCAACTCATAGTGACCTTATGCACAGCAGAACGAAACACTGCCTGATCCTGGGCCAACTTCACTACTGTTGTCATGCTTGAGTCCATTGATGCTGCCACTTGGCCAATCCATCTCGTTGGGGATCTTCCTTTTTTTCTTTGACCCTCCACCTTACAAAACATGATATCCTTCTCCAGTGACTGATCCCTCCTGACAATATATCCAAAGTATGAGAGAAAAAGTTTGGCCATCTTGGCCTTTAACGAGAACTAGATACAAATCAAAACACCAGTGAGATATCATCTCAACCCAGCATTAACAAAGTTAAGAAAAATGGAAATTAAAAAATGCTGGTGAGAGTGTGGAGAAGCTAGCGCCCTCATACACTGTTGGTGGAACTGTAAGATGGTGTAAGCACTGTGGAAAACAAATATGCAGTTTCCTAAAAAAAAAAAAAAAAGAAAAATTGGAAATAAAAATACTGTATGACCCAACATCTCTCTAATTGGTATAGATCCTAAAGAAATAACAGGCATAACAGGATGTATGCACACCCATGTTCATTGCAGCAAGGGCAAAAAGATGGAGACAACGTAAATGTGTATCAGTGAAAGAATGGTTAAAAAACCTTTGGTACTTAAACAGAATAGAATACTACAAAAATGTGAAGACTATTAATGAATCTTCAAAACACCTCATAACATGGATGAACCAGGAAGATATATTAGTCAGTCACAAAAGGACAAATACTATATGAGACCACTGCTGTGAAAAGTCAATAAAAGCTTTTAACAATAAAATAAACATTCTTTAATGTTACCAGGGATGAGAGGAAAGGGAAAGGACTTCGCTGGTTAGCGAGTAGACATGTGGTAATTTGGATGATGGTGTGATAGTTACGGTTTGTGTCAACTTATCAGGACAAGGATTCCCAATGGTTTGGCAGGTGATAGTTAACTCTATAATGATTGACTGTGAGCAGGCGTAGTTAACTCTATCATCACTGGTGATGAGCAGTCAATCGATTAAAAGTATGTTTCCTTGTAGGGTGTAACCTGCTCCCAATATAATGCACATGCAGGCAAAGCTTGCTCTCTTATTTCCACTGGGGACATGGGGCTCTACAATTGTGAGTCATTTCCTTGATACAAATTTGTTTATATATATATATAATATATATACATATGTGAGGAGCTCTGGTAGTGTAGTGGTAACAAGTTGGGCTGCTAACCTCAAGGTCAGCAGCTCAAAACCACCAGCCATTGGGTGGGAGAAAGATGAGGCTTTCTGCCTCTGTAAAGATTTACAGCCTCAGAAACCCTATGCAGGGTCACTGTGAATCGGAACCGACTCCACTGCACACCACCACCACTATATATATCATTGGTTTTGCTTCTCTAAAAAACCCAGTCTAAGACAAGTGATACTGACATAGTGGGATCTAGAGAAGCAAAATCACAAGGATGAGTTTTCTAAATTGGTCCTCCAGTTCTGACTCACTTTAAAGGCACTGATAACTGCCTCCACTAGCAAAGAAGTTTATAATGGAGTGGCATGTGTGACCTCCACTTCATAGAAATTGGCCTTGGGATGATTTTGAGTTTGGTTTTCTTTCCCCTTTGTGAAGTGAGAGGAAGTCAGACATGATCCCCAGATGCTCTTTTTAAAGTTGGCATCAGGAGTCAGCCATTGCAATGGCTCCAAACTTATGGAAGCATGAAAGTTTTGTACGAGAAAGAACCAAGAGGAATGGGAAATGAAACTTTTGATTTCTAGATATGATTTTGGTTTTTGGTAACTGTAATGGCTGAAAGGAATGTAAGAGATAAAATGCTTCAGCTGAGGGGAGAAAAACAGTTTCTGGAGTTGTCTGAAGCAGATGTTAAACTAGAAGGCTGGTAGGGGATCAAGGCCTACTTAGATCCATCCTGCCAGAGGCCCTAGACCTTATGATTATGAATGTGGTTAGTCCAAGGGTAAAGAAAAGATTGAACTTGAGTGTTTTTAAAAGGTTTATGTGTTTGACTGCCATGTGGATACTGGTTTCTCCTGTCTATTATTGTAAAATAGACATACAAGTGTGATGGAAATGAAATTGGGAATTATGATTACAGAGAGCTTATAAGCCTGCCTTCAGCCTATACTTGATTGGATTTTCTAAAAGGGGAGTTAGAATTTGCCCAGAACCTTCAGACAGTTGCATTTGAAAACACATGCAGACCAACCCAGAACTGCTGGTAAAGCAGGAGATTCATGCAGAAAAAAGGAGACTGGCTTTTTGGGGGTTTCAAGCAAGCTGTTTGTCTTAGAGATAGCAAGGCAAGTAAAGTCTGTCCATCAGAGAAAAACCCCTTCCAAGGCTAAAGGGAGCCGGTCAACAGCTAGTGTGCTTTCTGGTGACCACCTATTTGTGGGTGGAAGTGGGGGAAATGCAGCAATGAAGACACAGACTGAGTTGGACATGTCCCATTGGCACCAGTTGACCTTGAGATGAGTGAGAGAGAAGAAGAGCTGTCTGATCTGAAGTTTAGGGAGTTGCGTGAACTCTTGAGCCCACGGGCACTGACTTAGCATCTGGGGCTAGGGCTGAGAGTAAAGGGGCCAGCTGGTCTGAAGTGCAGGGACGTGTGTGTGAACTCCCAAACTTGAAGCTGGTGCCCATTTGACCTAGCTTGGATTGTTAAGGCTGAGCTGACCAGAACCTGACCTGGTGAAGATAAAGGTGTTTGTTACTGTCAGCAAGTGTAAGTTTCTGCAATTTGATTGGTTGTACTTTTGCTAATGGGTACAGTTGCTCAAAATTCTAATCATAATGGAAGATTCTTCAGATCAAGAAACATGCTTGTCGCCTCAGTGTATACTGGGTTGATAGGAATGGGTGATTTATTACTTGGTTATTAAAAATGGGGCAGGGACTATAAATGCATGAAGTGACTGGCCTATAAGTTTTCATGGGTGTGCTTAGTTTCAGAATGAAAGGGGTAAGGTAGAATCTCCACTGAATAGTTTTCCTCTTTTCCAGATGGGTCTGGTGAAAGGGGGTAAGGGATGGTGCTGATAGGATTTTATGATTTGATTGTGAATAATTGTTAGCAGGATTAATTACAATAGTTAAAACTGTAATTGTAGAAGATGTGTTTTAGGAATAGATGATCCCCGGACCATCAAGAAGGAAAAGCATGAGTAGAGATTGAGATCCCTATCTAGGAAAGTGGTGACAGAAGAGACTGCAGTAGAAGTGATGGCATGGCGAGACAGAGCAGCTGCGGACTCTAGACCCATGGATTGAGTAAGGCTGTGTGCCTACAGGCAGGAGGCAGGTTTGCAAAATGTAACCCTTGGATATTTAAATGAATATATATTTTTTGTTTTGTTTTGTATGTGTGCATCAAATATTTGTGCTTTGTTCATTTGTGAAATATAAAATGTAAATTGGGCCAGTGTGTTTTCAGTTGTACGTGTTTTAGTTATATCAGTTTAGGCACAAGTATGACTTTACAGTTTTCTTTATTTAGAGATTATGCATAGGATTTATAGGTGCCAAACTGACAAAGGGTGAACTGTGATAGTTAGGGGTTTGAGTCAATTTAACTGGACAAGGATTCTCAGTGGTTTGGCAGTTGATAGCTTACTCTATGATGATTGGCTATAAGCAGCAATCAATTGAAAGGATGTTTCATTGGGGGTATGGTCTACTTCCAATATAATGGGAATGCCGGAAAAGCTTGCTCTTTACAATTGTGAGTCTTTGCCTTGATACAAACTTTTCTTTATACATACATGTATGTGTTAAGGAGCTCTGGTAGCGTAGTGGTTACAAATCGGGCTGCGAACCGAAAGGTCAGCAGTTCGAAACTACCAGCTGTTCCGTGGGAGAAAGATGAGGCTTTCTGCTCCCGTAAAGATTTACAGCCTCGGAAGCCCTGTACCTGGTGGCTATGAGTCGGAACCGACTCCACGGCACATAACAACAACAACAATACATGTATGTGAGTATTTTTGCAAGATTATGTATATAACAGTATCTACCTCTGTTTCATTTAACTTTTGCACTCTTCTCAATGTCTTCTCCTGCCTTCATCATTCTTCTGCTTACCTTCCCTTGTTGTATTCCCTGTCTGTCTCAGGCTGGGTTTTCTAGAGAAGCAAA
>NW_006408565.1:14937701-14939807 GCF_000296735.1 Chrysochloris asiatica | reverse complement strand
GTGTATATATATATACACACACACATGTTTCACTGGGTTTGCTTCTCTAGAAAACCCAGCCTGAGACAGACAGGGAATACAACAAGGGAAGGTAAGCAGAAGAATGATGAAGGCAGGAGAAGACATTGAGAGGAGTGCAAAAGTTAAATGAAACAGAGGTAGATACTGTTATATACATAATCTTGCAAAAACAGTGATCTATGGGTAGATACATGGATGGATACATAGATACACAGGCTGAATGGATGTGGGAGGGAGTATACCCACAAATATGTAAAGGTTTGACAGAGGATATTTGTACATGGATATGTAAACTTCTTAGATATTACCAAACACCTTTAGGGAATGAGTCACTGGATCTGGGGACTCAGGAACGCCATGGCCAATTGACATAGTACATAGTACAGACCACAAACACAAAGCACTATATGTTACTTTGGTTAGTAGTGACTGGAATCGTAAAAGCTTATGAGCAGCCATCTAAGGTGCAACTATTGTTTCTCCCTGTCCAAAGGGAAAAACAGTGATGAAAACTGAAGATGATTGGGTACAATTAGTCCAATGGTCTAATAGACCACATGAACATCAGTCTGAATGACCTTGAGACCAGAAGAACTAGATGGTACCTGGCTACCATGACCAACTGCTCTAAAGTGATCACATTAGAAGGTTCTGGAAGGAGTGGGAGAATATGTGGAACAAAACTCAAAACCATTAAAATAAAAAAAGAGAGAGAGCTCAGGCTTACTGGTTGGCTAAATACTGGTGGAACCCCTGAGACTATGGCACCTAGTCACCCTTCAAGTCTGGAACTGAACTCACCCATGTAGCTCAGTTTTCAACCAAGGCATAGATAGGTATATGGGGGACAACAACACTGATGAAGTATGCACATCATATAATGGCCAACAAAGATCAAAATGGCACCATTTACCCAAGGGCAAAATTCAGAAGGGTTGGGAAAGAAGAGTGGAAATATGGAACACAGGGAGGAAGTGGACTAGGTAATGTTCCATTGAAGTGAGTACAATCATTGAGATGAAACAAAGTAAGATTTGTTGAATGTAAAACTGGTGGTCTGCTCTGTAACCTTCACTCACCTCCCAATTAAAATTTTAAATTTTAAAGTCTATTCCCATCAGCATAGATGCTATAATGTCTCCCTTATTAAAACAATTCCCCTTGACCTGACTTCTGCCTCAAACTCCTGCTCCATTTTCTGGCAGCAGAAGTCATTGTAAAGTCATCTTGAGTCACAGTATCCAAAGTATCCTGCTGTTGTTGTTAGGTACCATGGAGTCAGTTCCAACTCATAGCAACCCTATGTATAACAGAAACACTGGCTGGCCTTATGCCAGCCTCACAGTTGTTACACTCAAATCCTCGCTCCTCCTGTATTCTCTTAAACCACTTTTGTCAAGATCACAGTGACCTCCACACTGCTGAATGCAATGATCAGTACTCAGTCCTCATCTTTTTGGCCTTCCAGCAGCCAAGTAAGATGCACTTTCCTTCATGCTATGTGGTACTGTAGGATCAGCACTGGACTGCAAACCACAAGGTTGGTGATAAAAACCCACCAACTGCTCCTTGGAAACCCTATACAGGGTTGCTATGAGTTGGAACCAACTCAACAGCACTTCACAACAACAACATACTTACTAAACTTGATTTCCAAGTCTTCCTCCCCTCACTGGTGGTTCCTTCTTAATCTCCTTGGTTGGTTTCTCCTCTTCTTTCTGATTTCTTAGCACTGAGGATTCCCATCATGGGCCTTCTCCTCTCCTCTCCCCTTCCTATGCTCACTCACTTGTTGATCTTGTTCAGTCCTATGGCTTTAAATATCATCTAGCTATATACGGATATCTCCCAAACATCTAACTCCAACCAAAATCTCTCCCTTGAACTCCAAATTACTTTATCCTGCCAGCTCTTTCAAACATCCACTTGGAAGTCTAATAGGACATCTTGAATTTAACACATTCAAAGCTGAACTCAGATTTCTCTCCCCTATTCTCTTCACCTCTGTCTTCTCTGTCTCAGTTGATGACAATTATCTTTCCAGAACAAGGAGACACGAATGGTTAAAAATCAGGAAAGGTTACT
>NW_006408565.1:14935357-14937016 GCF_000296735.1 Chrysochloris asiatica | reverse complement strand
GAAAAAGAGGAAGACACCCAATGAGATGGATCAGCACAGTGGCAACAGCAATGATATGAAACATAACAATTGTGAGGATGACACAAGACCCGGTCATTGTTTATTTCTGTTACACGTATGGTCGCTAAGAGTAGGAGTCAACTTGATGGCACCTAACAATAACAGCAACAAACTTTCCAGTTACTCAGGCTCAAGGCTCTGAAGCAAGACTGCTTGAGTTTGAATCTTGGTTTTGTCCTAAAGCTCGAGTAAATAGAATAATCCCTATGGGGCTATGTTTCCTCATCTGTAAAAAGAGGGAATGATAGTACCTCTCTCAGATGATTATGTTGTTGTGGTTAAGTGTTGTTGAGTCAGTTCATAGGATTATAGAATGACTAAATGAGATGATAGAAACAAAGAGTTTAGCAATAGTGCTTGGCATATAGTATATCTTAGATCAAGAAGTGTTAACTTTTATCCCCATGTCTGGTACACAGTAGTGTGATAGTTAAGGCTTTGTGTCAACTTGATTGAGCGAGGATTCCCTCAACTGCATTTGGCAGTTGATATGTGGTTATCCCCATGGTGAAAGCTAATAACTCTATGATAATTGGCTATGAGCAGCCAATCAGACGTTTCCTTGGGGGTATAGCCTACTTCCAATATCTTGGACACTTAGACAAAGCTTGTTTGCTTTCTTTTGGGTCTGGATCTTACATCTGGCTTGTCCTTCAAGCCTCAGTTCTTTGGACTTGAGCCAGTGGCCTGCTCTATTCCCTGCCGATCCTGGGAGTCTGCCTTCTTTCCTACTAGACCTGCCTGCCTGCCTGCGTGCTGATCTTCATTCATTTGACCCATACTTGGAACTCTACCTTATAGTTGTGAGCCATTTCCTTGATATGTTGTTGTTAGGTGCCATTGAGTTGGTACCAACTCATAGCAACCCTATACACAACAGAAAAAAACACTGCCCGATCCTGGACCAACCTCACAATTGGCACGCTTGAATTCATTGATGCTGCCACTTTGCAAGTCCATCTCGCTGGGAGTCTTCCTCTTTTTCTCTGACACTCCACCTTATCAAACATGATATCCTTCTCCAGGGACTGGTCCCTCCTGACAATATATCTAAAGTATGAGAGATGAAGTTTGGCCATCCTGGTCTCCAAGGAGCACTTTGGCTGCACTTCTTCCGACACAGATCTGTTTGTCCTTTTGACAGCCCATGGTACTTTCAGTATTCTTCTCCAATACCATAACTCAAATGCATCAATTCTTCTACAGTCCAGCTTTCGCATTCACATGAGGTTATTAAAAATACCATAACTTGGTTCAGGCAAACCTTAGTGCTCAAGCTGACATTTTTTTTTAAAATAAATGTTTCATTGTGAACTGTGTGATAGTTTACATGGAAGAACATTTGTTTTACATTCATTCTATCATCGTTTCATTGCCATAGTTGCCATCCCATCCATGCATCATCACCCAACCAATGGGTACACCCTGCTGCAAGCCTGCCCACCCCCCCCATGGTCCTTAGCACACAGCCCCTTTCCCTCTCTGGATCTCAAGTCCCCAGCCACTCCATCTCTTCACGTCATCTTCTCTGCCTCCATCTCAGGCCTCACTGCTTCTCTGGGTAGGGTGCCGCTTTCTGCTCTTCTCCATTGATGGTCC
>NW_006408565.1:14921741-14922718 GCF_000296735.1 Chrysochloris asiatica | reverse complement strand
GAGAGATGATATCTCATCATTTGGCTTCTAGGGAGCATTCTGGCCATATTTCTTCCAACACAGATTTGTTTGTTCTTCTAACAGTCCATGGTACTTTCAATATTCTTCTCCAACACCATAACTCACATGGATCAATTCTTCTACGGTCTTCCTTATTTACTGTCCAACTTCCACATGCATATGAGGTTATTGAAAATACCATGGCTTGGGTCAGGCACACCTTAGTCTTCACACTGATATCTTTGCGCTTGAGCACTTTAAATAGGTCTTGTGCCACAAATTTGCCTAGTGCGATACATTGTTTGATTTCTTGACTGCTGCTTCTGTGAGTGTTGATTGTAGTAAAATGAAGTTTGAAAACTTCAATGTTCTCTCAATTTATCATGATGTTATTTATTGGTCCAGTTGTGTGGATTTTTGTTTTCTTTGCATTGAGGTGCAATCCATACTAAAGATTGCACCTCAATGCAAATAAATCTTTATCAATAAGCATTTTAAGTCATCTTCATTTTCAGCAAGCAAGGTTGTACCATCTGCCTATCGCAGTTTGTTCATCAGTCTTCCTCAAATTCTGAAGCCACGATCTTCTTTATATGATCCAGTTTCTCAGATTATTAAGTATGGTGAAAGAATATAAACCGGGTCCACAACTTTCCTGATTTTAAGCCATTCAGTAGCCGCCTGTTCTGTTCAAACGCCTGCCTCTGGTCTGTGTACAGTTTCTTCATAAGCACTATCAAGTGTTCTGCAATCAATCCAGCTTGAGTTTCTGGTTGTTCTCTGTCAATGTACTGTTACGGTCATTTTTGAATGATCTTCAACAAAATTTTGCTTGTTCAACTAATGATATCTTCAACTAATGATATTGTTCCATTCTTTCCACATTCCATTGGGTCACCTCTCTTTGGAATGGGCACAAATATAAATCTCTTCCAATCGGTTGGCCAAGTAGTTGTTTTCCAAATTTGTTGGCATAG
>NW_006408565.1:14918759-14920016 GCF_000296735.1 Chrysochloris asiatica | reverse complement strand
GCCTTTCTTTCAAAGAAACTGGATGAACTTGAACTTCCAACCTTTTAGTTAGCAGTCAAGTTCATTAACAATTTGCATTGACCTGGTACTGTAATTATTCTCTACAGTCCTGGTGTGGTGCTACAGGACAAGAACTGGACTGCAAGATCAATTTGAACCACAAGGTCAATGGTTCAAACCCACCAGTCACTCCTTGGAAATCTCTCACAGGGTTGCCCTGAGTTGGAAACAACTTGACAGCACACAACAACAACAACAATTCATTATTTTAAGAGAATAAAACTAGTTGTCTTTAAATATACAACCCAACCCATTTAATTGTATTTTTGATTGGTCAGTTACCAATCTAATTTTTTAAAGATCTATGAACTAAGCATCCAAAAGAAAATAAGTACTCTAGGGACTGCAAAGACACAGTCTACCCTAAAACAGGTTATAGACCAGCAATTTTCAGTCGACACATATAGAAATGCCAAGTTGTAGCTCATGCATAATTGTGAGTCTTGAATGTGACCCAGCCTTAGTATCATATTCAGTCTCTGTTCAATGGGAATAGCACACATCAGATTATTGATAGCTCTAAAAATAATTTTGGGGAGTGGATATTACACAAAATAGATCCACTAAAAGATTTGCAGTAGATCTAGTAGTCAAAATAAGGATATTGAAGGGTTGAAATGTTAAATAAAACCAAGCTGGGCACTAAAATTAGAATAAGAACCTCACCAGCTTCTGTGGTAATCTGTGGGGATTTCACAAATTCCATTTCATTTTTGACAATTTCCTAGATCCATAGTTTGTACATTCCATGTTCTGATTTAATAGATGTTTGCAGTTGTTTCTCCTCATTTTGAGTTGTGCCCCACCAGCAAATGAATGTCTTGAAAACTTTACTCCGTTTGCATCATCACAGTCAACTCTACTTTAAGGAGGCAGCTCTTCCCCAGTTGCATTTTGAGTGTCTTCCAATCTGAGGGGCTCATCTTTTGGCATTATGTCTGAAAATATTCTGGTGCTATTCATGTTTTCTTTTTCCAGCACAAGCTCTGACAATGTTCTGTTGCTCTTCACAAGGTTTTTAGTGACTTAAACTTTCAGAAATAGTCTGCCTCTCCTTCTTCCTAGTCTATCTTTGTTTGGAAGCTCCACTGAAACCTGTCCACCATGGATGACCCTACTGGTATTTAAATTCCAGCATCACAGAAACATGCAAGCCACCACAGTATGACAAACTGACAGACGAGTGGTGGATTTGCT
>NW_006408565.1:14871658-14916079 GCF_000296735.1 Chrysochloris asiatica | reverse complement strand
TTGATCTTCATCAGTAAATGTTTTAAGTCCTCTTCACTTTCAGCAAGCAAGGTTGTATCATCTGCATATCTCAGGTTGTTAATGAGTCTTCCTGCAATCCTGATGCCATGTTTTTCTTCATAGAGCCCAGCTTCTCGGATGATTTGTTCAGCATACAGGTTGAATAAGTATGGTGAAAGCATACAATCTTGTCGCACACGTTTCTTAATTTTAAACCATTCAGTGTTCCCATGTTTTGTTCGAACAACTGCCTCTTGGTCCAGGTACAGATTCCTCATGATCTAGACATAGACCCTCTCAGAAATGTTGTTGTTGTTAGGTGCCATTGAATTGGTTCCAACTTATAGGGACCCTATGTACAGCAGAACAAAACACTGCCCAGTCCTGCACCAGCCTCACAATTGTTACGTTTGAGCTCAGTGATGTTGCCATTGTACCAATCCATCTCGATCTCATTGGAGAGCTTCTTTTTTGCTGACCCTCCACTTTACTAAAAATGATGTTTTTCTCCAGGGTCTGGAGAATGCAATATGTCATTGTATTTCATGACTGTTCCTTCAATGAGTGTTGACGGTAGATCTTCATTTGCTTGGATCCACCGTCAACACTCATGGAAGCAGCAGTCAAAGAATCAAGTGATGTAGAATTAGGTAAATCTGCTGCAGAAGACCTTTTGAAAGTGTTGAAGAGCAAAGATGTCAGTTTGAGGACTAAGGTGCACCTGACCCAAGCCATGGCATTTTCAATAATCCCATAGCATGTGAAAGTTGGACAATGAATATGTTGGACAGTTGGTGCATAAAGTGCTATGGACTGCTAGAAGAACAAACAAATCTGTGTTTGAAGAAGTAGAGCCAGAATGTTCCTTAGAAGCCAGGATGGCCAGACTTTGTCTCTCATACTTCAAACATATTATCAGGAGGGACCAGTCCCTAAAGATGGACATCATTTCTGGTAAAGTGGAGGTCAATGGAAATGAGGAAAACTCCCAACGAGATGAATTGACACAGTGGTAGGAGCAATGGGCTCAAGCGTAACTGAGGATGACACAAGACCAGGCATGTTTCATTCTTTTGTGCATAGGGTCACTATGAGTAGGAACTGACTCCACAACACCAAACAACAACAACAACAAGAGGCTGCCTATTAGCCCTGGTGTGGCACTGTAGAATAAGCGCTGGACTTCTAAGTGCAAAGTTGCTCTTAGAAACCCTATACAGGGTTGCTATGAGTGGAAATCGACTCACAATCACACAGCAACAACAAGAGGCTGCCTGCGTTCCTGGTTCCTTTATCTTCAAAGCTATAAGCTTATTAATTGCTGTCGAGTCAGTTCTGACTCAATATAGGGTTTCCAAGGAGCAGCTGGTGGGTTTGAACCACTGACCTTGCGGTTAGCAGTCAGTGCTTATCCTACGGCACCACACCTTCAAATCTCTAACACTGACTCTCCTTCATCCCCCACTCTTCTACTTATAAGGCTTCAGTGATTACATTGGTCTCACTTGGATCACCCAAGATTATCTCCTCATCTCAAGGTCGGCTGATTAACAACCTTAATTCCATCTGGACCCTTAATTCTACCTGCTACTTTAATTTTTCCTTGGTATGTAACATAACATACTTACAGGTTCCAGGAATTGCAACATGGGCATCTTTGGTGTGGACTATTAGTTTGTAGACCATAGTGAGTAAGAAAATGCTGTTGTTAGGCAGTGACATACTGGGACTTTGACTCAAAAGCCTTCCATGACTCCCCATGGCCTCTGGGACAAGTGCCATACCACTCAGTCTGACTGGCAAGGTCCTTCAGAAACTGGCCCTTTGCCCCACAATCCTGACATTCGTGACATTTGAAGAACAGGCACTTTCTGACCTCCTTGCCAGAAAATTCTTTTCTTCCATTTATGATCTTTAAAGTTCTAATGTCACTTCTTTCATGAAACCTTTCAGAACCCCCCAGAATAAATCTTCCTTCTCCGACACTATTGTAGTGTGCCTTAACTGTAGTTATTGGTGTTTGTACTGGTTTGAGTTCATCACCATCTGTCTCTGAGCGCCTGAAGGTCAACATGTCTCACACTTCTGTGCACATCAGAATGTCCTGGAGGGCTTGCGTTGGGTTTCCAGAAGCCATTGAGGCCCAATAACACTCCCCATCCCAAACCTGTAACTATGAGGAAATCTTTAAACCTTGGACCAAAACCATCCCCTGAAGTCATCCTCCAACCAAATAATACTTTAGCCTGATTAGAAAAGAATGTCTGTATTAAGCATTATACAGCAGACTCTTAAATAACATAGGGTTAGGGGCTTTGACTCCCATATTGAAAATCCCTGTGTAACATCTGACACCCTCCCCACCGAAAACTTAATAGCCCACTGTTGACCAGAAGTCTTACCCATAAGATAGTCAATTAACACATATTTTGTAGGTTAAATGTATTATATGGAGTTCTGGTGTGGCACTGTGTGTTAATGTACAGCTGTTTGAACTGCAAGTTTGACAGTTCAAGCTCACCAGCCACCCCTCAGAAACCCTCTATAGGGTCGCTATGGTTCAGAACCGACTCAATGGCACTTGTTATGGTTGTTAAGTGTTGTTAAGTGTTATGTGAAGTTAAGTGTTGTTATGTGAAGCCATATAAAAACTGCATTTTAAATAGGAGATAAAAAGGGATTTCACAAAAAGTGCAAGGTTTTAGCACCTGCTGGCAAGGTACAGCTAGAGCTTCATGAATTTCCTATTTTATTTTTTTCACAGTGGTCCTGACACAGGATTCATTTATCTTGAAATGGCAGGCAACCGCAGCTGCAGACCTCACTCTATGTATGGGACATATTAAGCAATTCAATTTTTTGTTATGTCATGAATTTTCTCTGCTCCTTAGGAGAAATTCCAGCATCACTTGTGGCACTTTGTATGGGCCCCAAGGTGTTATTCAAGGTATTGTACTAAACATGATGAAAAATACTCGAGAATCTCAAGAGATCACTTTTTACTGAGATAGCAATTTACTGAAGAGACAATCTGCTTACACAGAGATGATTCTGCTCACATAGCAGTTTAAGAGAATACTTGCAACAGCAACAGGAAGTGGCTATGAAAGTGTTACACTTGTACAGCATGTAAACCCAAACCAACCTCAGGACTAGTGAGTGAATTCCGGCTCCGGCTCGTTGCAACTTGGATAGAGGATAACTGCCCCTTAGACTTCCTCAGACTGTAAATCTTCACTGCAGCAGACAGCCTCATCTTTCTCCCTGTAAGCAACTGGTGAGTTTGAACCTCTGACCTTGTGGAGAGCAGCCCAATGCTCAGCCAGTAGCACTATAGTACAATAGGAACTACAGTTCATTTTCTGCAGTTTTGATTTAATACTGTATCTTTTTGTTTGTTTACATTTCTCTTGGCTGGGAATGGTGTCATGTATGCGCTCTGTATGCAAAAGGTTGGATAAATTTAAACTTTTTATAATGATTTATGTATATGATAAATGATAAAATATATTTTATTTGCATACATCTTATGCATTTATGCCATACTGCCTTTTATTTTATTTTTTTTAATATTTCTAGGCCTGTGAATATTTTCAAATCGTCACAAATCTCCAAAAACTTTTCCAATATATTTATTTTTTTAAATCCATATATAAATGGACTTATGAAGTTCAAAGCCATGTTGTTCAAGGGGCACCTGTACGCTTTTAAAGAATTATCTGGATATGATCAAATTACCAACAGCAACTTCAAAGTACAGATGAGAAGCTTAGCGGCAGTGAGTGTGTGACAATGGTGGTGAAATAGTTTGGAATAGGTTGTTGAAAAAGATGGCACAATTTGAAGAATGCAACCAATGTCAGTGAATCACACCTGTAGAAATTGTTGAGGTGGTATATGTTTTGTTGTGTATGTTTGCAACAAGCAAACAAAACCAAGACGGAGAAAATAACACTGAGTCCAACTCCCAGAAATTTGGATTCAATAGCTGTAGGGTGGAGCCTGTCATCTGCATTTTGTGAAGTGCTCAGGTAAGCCTTATTCTACTGGTCACTTTGAAGACCAGGGCACAGAAGCGGAGGCATTGGCATCAGGAAAGACCTGGGTTCAAAGCTTCGCCCTGCCTCTTACTGCATGACTGGATGCATCCCTGCCTTCTCCTAGCTGCTTTCTCATCTGTAAAGGGTTCATCCTGCCACACCATCGCCATTGTGTTGATGTAAGGGACAATAGTTGGGTTTAGGACAGTGCCTTGCATGTTGTTGTTGTTAAGTGCTGTCCAGTCAGTTCTGACTCATAGTGACCCTGTATAGGGTTTCCAAGGAGCAGCTGGTAAATTTGAACCACCGGCCTATGGTTCAAATGGACCTTGTAGTTCAGAGCTTTATCCCACAGCGCCACATTCTATCTCCATAATTTCTCTCTTCCTGTGTTTTTGCCTACCTAGTAAGTATTCAATAAAAACCTTTGAATTGGTTTTAAAAGAGACTACTGACTTGGATAAAAACTATCAGCAAAATGAGAAGGGCTAACATAGACAAACTGAGAATGTCTAGGTCAAGGGAATTTGATCACCTGCACACTGGTGGCCATTTTATGGAGCCCTAGTGATACAGTGGTTAAAATGCTTGGTTGGTAATCAAGAGGTCAGTGGTTCAAACCCACCAGCAGCTCTGTGAGAGAAAGAAGCACAGCAGTCTGCTTCCAGAATATGGGACCATTTTACTCTGTCTTATAGGAGTCCTTGGTGTGGTGCTGTGGGTTAATGTGCTGGAATGCAAGGTTGGTTTGAACCGCAATGTTGGCAGTTCAAGCTCACCAGCCGCTCCTAGGAAACCCTATACAGGGTCACTATGGATCAGAACCAACTTGACAGTACTTAACAACAACAAATAGGAGTCCTTGGTGTGGTGTTGTGGGATAATGTGCTGGACCACAATGTCAGTTTGAGCCACGAGGTCAATAGTTCAAACCCACCAGCTACTCCTCAGAAATCCACAGGGTCACTATGAGTCAGAACCCATGACACTTAACAACAATAGGAGTCCTATACTGGGTCACTATGAATCGGAACAGACTCAATGGCACTTAACAAAGGGTTGCTAGAGTCCTGGTGTGGCACTGGTTAAGCACTGGACTACTAACCAAAAAGTTGACAGTTCAAACCCTCCAGTTGCTCCTCAGAAACCATATACAGGGTCACTATGAGTCCAAATCAACTCAACAACACTTAACAAAACAACAAATAGGGTTGTTATGAGTCGGAATCGACTCAACAGCAATAGGGTGGTGGCCATTTCCTTTGATGCCACATGACCACACAGTACACTAAGAATCACGCATCGCATCACAATGGACAGCAGGCCAATTTTGCTGCAAGTTCAGTCATTTACCTAGTAAACAAGTCCCCAGAACTTAAAAGGAAACTGGTGCTAACCACCAGGATTACAGAGTTGGGAGGAGCAGGCACTGGCCCTGAAGGGGCTCAGTCCACTGGGGACAATCTGTGTAAACAGAGATATGGACTCAAGCTTGGCATAGGGACCTAAGAGCATTACTTGTGGGAGTAGAGGTTGCTGGCCTGCCTCAGGAGACTCATTCCCTGGGGAGAGAAACTTCTTGTGGCTAGCAGCACTGCCTGCAGGTTTCCCTTAGGACATCAAATACAAAAAAATCATGCTGTTGCTGTTGATGCTGGTACAAGGTGCCTTCTCATAAATTACATTTGAGGGATCTCTTCATGGGCAAAGCACCATGTCTTTGTATCCCCAGCATCCAGCACATTGTACGCATGCAGGAAATGTCTAAGGTCAAAATGTTAAGTGCTGCTGAGTTGGTTCTGACTCATAGCAACCTTGTATAGGGCTTCTGAGGAGTAGCTGGTGAGCTTGAACCACCGACCTTGTGATTCAACCCAACCTTGCAGTCCAGTGACCCTCATAATGCCAATCGGGAGGCTGGGTGGTTAAGAACGTAAGTCTTAGGGTTAAGATGACCTAACTCTTGTCTAGTTCCTTTAAGTAACTACTTCTCTGAGCCTCAGTGGGAATAATATACCTATTCCACAGAGAGGATTAACTAGGATAAAATCCAATGTTTAATGAAGTGTCAATTGTTGCTAAGCGCTGTCTAGTTGATTCTGAGGAGCTGATGGTGACTTTGAACTGTTAAGTGCTGTCGAGTCGAGTCAGTTCATACTTGCAGTTACTTCTCCGAGGAGGAGCTTTTTCTGATTTCTACATTTGGCCGAGTGACCACCAGAGGGCAGTGGGAAACCAAATCTACCTGGGCAGAGATCAGGCCAGAGTTGACCCGGAAAATACCCTTAGGGAGCTCAATGATCCCCTTCATTGAGGAATCACACATGCCAGGAGGGATGTGCAGCCTTAACTGAGTTAACTCAGCCTCTGGCAAACACACTGGGCATCCTACTGGTCACTTGGCTATGGGCTCTTAAGACCTGGCACAAGCCTGGGAACCAGGGAGTCCAGATTTACTGGGATGTTCTGTTTTATGTACTCTAACCATGGACTGCTGACCTAAACTTGACAAGTCACTTGGCCTTTCCAAGAACAGCTCCCTTTGCTTTTGTGCCTCATGCCCCTGTTCTTTGGCAAATCTCTCCTTTAAATCCCAGCCCCAATGTAACCCCTCTGAATTCATTTTCCATAGACCAAGTCCATCTGGGCTCCCAAAACACTCTTTCCTTAATTGCCATATTTATAACATTTCATTAAATAGCCTAGCCAGAGATTATGAGATGGGGTCACGTGGGGACCCGCAGCCTGAGCTCTGTTATTATGTGACCTTATGCACATTACTTAAACTCTTGGAGTCTCAGTTTCCTCATTTGTAAAAATGGGGCTAATAATAATACCCACCTCATAGGGTTTTCCCAGAAATTGCATGACCTTATGCATGCCCCATGCCTGGTAAAATGGACATCATTCTCAGTAAAGTGGGTGTTTCCACTGAAAAGAAGACCCCCCAATAAGATGGATTGACACAGTGGTATCAACAAAGGCTCAAACATAATTGTAAGGATGGTACCGGACCAGACAGTGTTTTGTTCTGCTGTGCATAGGGTCGAATGAATTGGAACTGACTCAACAGCATCTAACAATGACAACGCATGCAAGGCCATGGTTTGTTGAAGGAATGAATGAATGAATGAGTGAGAGAGTGCATGTTTGAACCCCTATCAAAACCCATTATGCTGAAAGCACCTCAGAAATAGTGACTGTTTTCCTTCCTCTTTACATTGTTTAATGTCTGAATCCCAGTATAGGCACACTGTCTAGCGGTTCTAAGAATCCAGCATTCTCAGTGTCAACTGGCAGTTAGTTAGAAATGTACATGCTCAGGTTCCACTGTTGGTTTTGAATTAAAATAGACTGAACCTCCATGAAGGTGCAAGCACATAGTTTTTGTTGTCAAATGCCGTCGTGTCAGTTCTGACCCATAGCAACCCTGTATAGGGTTTCCGCGGAAAGGCTGGTGTAGTTGCTCCAAAAATATTTGTCAAACGACAGTGAAGATATAATTTCTAGCTCTTTTAATATTTATACATCGAAGTCACTTAACCTTTCTAAGCTTCAGTTTTATAACGTGTCCTGTCTCCCAGGATTGATGGAAAGGTCAAGAGGCAAACTATATCTTTTGGGCACTCGTATATAACAAAACAGTATTGTCATGATGCTGAGCCCTATTAGGAACCCTCCTTTAGAGTCCCCAGGGAGGACTGGTCTTCTGTCCCTGCTGTAAGCCAGAGTTCAGCCACCTCGATCCAGTACTTGAGACACACCTGCTAGGCCTTGCCCCTTCACAGAAAGTGAAAGCACATTATCACACCAAGGAAGGAGCAATGATTGTGGTCCCACCTTGACACAGGGTGGATGCTCAATAAAAATTTGATAAATAAATGACCCTTGTTCAGGAGAGCACAATGGTTAAGAGGATAGGTTTTGGGCAGACAAATCTGGCCTTTTTTCTCCTCTTTGTCTAATTTCTTTGTCCAGGATCACCAGTCTGACATTTCTAGGAGTCAGAGTGGTCATTCTTGTCTGTAAAATTTCATAATACTTGCTAGAGATTAGTAGTCCTTGTCTAAACTTAATTAGCTATCCGGGTATTAAAATTCATGAAGGAGTGTTGAATTTTTCAAATGTTTTTCCTGTGTTCGGGGAGATGGTCACATGGGTTTTTTCTTTGTTAACTGTAGGGGATTAGAGTTTTTTTCACCCCTCTTCAGAGGGCAGAAATTTTTGTTGTGCATGGCTGTATCCCCTAATGCTGATATGAACATTCACATACAAGTCTTTGTGCAGACATGTGTTCCTTTCTCTTGGGTAGATACCTAGAAGTAGGGATGCTGGGTCATATGTTAGTTTTATGTTTTTGAGGAGCTGCCAAAGGTTTTCCAAACATTTGGAAGCTGTGCTATTTTCCATCTCATCAGAAATGGAGGAGGGTCAGCTGAAAACTTATTTAAACTTGAGCTTGTTTCCTGGTCTATGTTATTGTTGTTAAGTACTGTCAAGTCAGTTCCCACCTTGTGGTCCAGCGCTTTAACCTGCAGCGCCACCAGAACTCCTTCCTCATCTCTAAAGGGGGGATAATAACACAGACTTCAAAAGTTGTTGCAAGCATTTAATAAAATAATGATGTTTAACGAAGGGCTTAGCACAGTGCTGAGCCAGACACAAGATCAAGGCTTAATAAATGGAATCTTAACCCCCCGCCCACCTTACCCCTTGTTTGTACACATGTGCAAATCTCAGAGCTTGCCTTGCTTACCTGGACTAGTCTATCTTCATGCCTTCCATGTGAGCTGAGTTCTTGGTGTTGAGGCATAGACCCTTCTCTTCTGGTCCAGCAGAGTCCAGATCTGGTCCCCCACCCCATTGGTCCCAGTGTCCGTATCAACCTCTTTGGCTCAGTGGGCTTTCCTGAGACAAGAGCTCCAAATGGCAGAGCTGGGTGCCTGGGCTGCTCCTTTTGGCTTTTAGCTTTGTCAGTGTCCTTCCCCTGGAGAAGGCAGTGGCCTTCATAATGCCCATCCTGTCTGCTGGAAGACAGGAGGAGGTACTGATCTCTACATCCCCCTCAACAAAGCAAACCCAAACCACTACTCCCACCCCACACCATATGCTCAAACCCAGGTTCTTCCTGTTTACCCTTTAAGATACAATTTGGGCATCACCTCCTCCAAGACACCTTTGTGACCCCCTACCCACTCCTGTTTGACTTCCAGTATGGATCAGCACTGGACTGTGAACCACAAGGTCAGCAGTTCAAACCCACCAGCTGCTCCTTGGAAATGCGACACAAGGTTGCTGAGTCAGAACCAACTAGACAGTACTTAACCACCACCACTACTCCTGTAATATGCTACAGCAACTGTCCCACCATGTGTGATGATATCTTTATGTGTCTGTCTTGTGAGTACCTTGGGGACAGGGACTGGGTCTTACTCATCTCTAGCTCCCCAGTGCCAAGCGTATACTTGTCTGTGATATTCTACTAACCAGAAATAACTATGTCATCATGTGACACTGTAGGATCAGCCCTGGATGGATAACCACGAGATCAGCTGCTCAAACCCACCAGCTGCTCCTTAGAAACCCTTTACAGGGTCGTATGAATTGGAACCAACTCAATGGTACTTAGCAACAACATACAAAATAGGAGACTGGTGACACAGTGGCTTATGTTGAGCTGCTAACTGCAAGCTCAGTGATTCAAATCTACCAGCTGCTCCATGGGGGAAAGATGGGGCAGTCTGCTTCTGTAAAGATTTACAGCCTTCCCACTGAATAGTTTCATCTTGTCTAGATGGGTTTGATAAAAAGAGATGGGGATAAGATTCTTTTGATTCAATAGTAAGTAATTGTTATCATGACTAATTATGACTGTCACGATTGTAAAAGTAGAAGTTTTGGCACAAAAACAGGGGAGTAGTTAATCTTACAGTCCAGAAACAGAGGACTCTAGGGCCATCAAGGGAGAAGAGCACGAGTAGAATGTGGGACCTTATCCAGAGAAGCAGCGACACCAGAGATGGAGGCAGAGATGGGGATATGGAGAGAGGGAGCAGCTGAAAACTCTAAATTCATGGAAAGAGAGGGACTAGGAGCTGGCGGCCAGGAGACAGACTTGCAGAATGTGCCCTTTGGTGCTGTAAATTATTATATATGCCTGAATGTTTAAAAAAAAAAAAAGAGAGAGAGAGAGAGCTAAAATGAGTAGAGAGAAATACTATTAACTGATGGAACATGGTGGGGATGATGATCTGCCCTATAAACTTTCACTCAATTCACAATAAAAACTTTATATATATATATATATATATATATATATACACATACATACATACATACATACATACAGCTTTGGACATCCTAGGGAATTATACTCTATTCCTCAATTGAGTTGGAATCAATTCAACAGCAATCGGTTTGGTACTAATGTTGATAACCAAGTAGGTCAGGGACAACTCTACAGAAAAGGCTCTTGAAGAATAAGTAGGAGTCTGCTCCGCTGAACTAGAGGGAAGGATAGACATCCCAGGCAGAGTCAACAGCTTGTGTAAAGGCCCAGAAGAGGCAAATGCTGCTGCTGTCAGAAACTGAGAAATTTCAGGGTGGCTGAGGGGATGGCATGGGAGAGTCAGTGAAGCTGGGAAGGTAGGGCACACTAGGTTGTAAAAGGGCTTTTATGACAAGCACAGGGGTTAGAACTTCATCCTGAGGACAGAGGGGAGCCACAGATAGGCGTTTTAGTGAGCTCTTGGAGATAGTGAAAGATGGGTGTTGTAACTTCAGCCACCTCAGAATCACCTGGAAGGCTTATTACACACTACTTCCTGGGTCCAATCTCCACTTTGGGGTTCAGCAGGTTGCAGACCAGGCCTGAGACCCTGCATTTCTAGCAAGTTTCCAAGTGACACTGAACTGCTGGTCAGAGGACTACACTTTTAGAAGCACTGCTGTAGAGGTTGGGGTGGAGAAGGACATGTAGTGGTGAGAATATGAAGGAGGCAACTGAAGTAACCCAGAGGGCGTTGTGGTTTAGTAGAATTTTTGTCTTCCAAAATTTGAACCCCAGCCAATGTGCAGCCACCACCTGTCTGCCAGCAGAGGCTTGCATGTAGCTGGGTTGCAAAACAGGTTTTAGGTGCTTCCAGACTAAGCAGAACCAGAAAGAAAGACCTGGTTATCTACTTCAGAAAATCAGTCAGTGAAAACCCTGGATTGGATCCCAACAGTCCAATCTGCAACCGATCATGAGGACGGCACAGGACCAGGCAGTCTGGTTTGAGGGTACTTGGGGTTGTCCCAAGTTCAAGGTCAACGTGACAACTAGCAACAGTTGAAATAGCTCAGGTGAGAGGTGATGGAGGCAAAACAGAGCAGGTCCTCATATTTTAGATCTTGATGGTGCTAACTTTTCAGTGTCTTGATGGTGACATTTTCAGGCATGGCCATAAGTCAGTGTTGGGAAAGGGAGGCTATTTTGGACAAACCAGACCCATAGTTAGTAACAAGTTTAAAGCACAACCAAGACGCAGTGCCAAGTTGATATTTAATGCCCAATCATTACAACCCCATGAGGCTTACACAGTACTCCTCACAGCAGGACCTAGGCTGAAACCAAAGCGGAGAGCAACAGCCTGGACAGAGTCCCAACATAGGGACCAAGTGCCCTTGGGCCCCACTCACCCTCAAGACAAGTGTGCTGCATACAAGGCTTCCTTGTCTTAGTCAGGAGCCAACAGTCTGGGGGACTTGTGGCCACATTGGTTGAAGAAGGTCCTCATGGGAGGACAGGGTCCTGAGATGAGGTAGGGACATAATGACAAGAACCAGAAAACTACTCTCCAACAACTCACAAAAGGTTTTCACTTCAAACGCGCTAAGCCACACAATGCTCGGATGCTAGAAAAAAACAAATTCTTTCACTAAAACTTCTAAGCACAGAACTTGAGGCTGAGAACACTAGGGGAGGGAAAACACAGTCCAAGCAGTCGAAAGCAAGTTTGAGGAACTTCACCATCTCCCTCTTTTCCCTGCAGCCATATTCTCCCAGAGCAGGGACAGAGTTCCCAACTGCCATTCTAATGCCTTTAACGGGAAGAGACTCGGGAACATGTCCCCTGCTTTTTAAGATGTTTCTTCGAAGCTCCAATTCTACTGGACAACTTAATGGTACTGGGTGCCCTGGAGTCTCTGAATCTTTGATGGCTCTGGGCAACTCAAGAGCTGTTGGTGGGGCATGGAAATTTCCTGGCAGGAATCATGTACCTTGGAAAAAAACTGGCTTTTCTTCTGCCCTGGTTTTAAAGCTTACCTGGTCCTAAAGGAAATACCACACAAAATGGCTTTCTTAAAGCACTCTATGGAATTGGGGGTTTCAAGAGTTACTGGCAAGAAAGGCACAAGCTTGTTTCTTATGCTGAGTCTGAGGCTTGACCTAGGTGGTCCAGCCCTTTGGCTGGGCAGTCTGTGAAGGGGATAACACAGTATGGAGCTGGGCTATTGCTCAGGATATAGGCCTTGCAGTCAAGGGGCAGCTCCTATGTCCAGCCATAAGGCTGAGCATTTGGGGAATTAGCTTTAATGCTTCCAAACCTCAGCATTAACTGCATTTCCACTACGCCCTATAGGCCCCTTCTTTCTTTTCTCTAATTCAATTCTAGGACGTAGCTTTAGGCAGAGCCCACGGCAAGGAAGTCAAACATCTCTTTCCTCAGACAACTGGTCAAATGGCTGCCCAACAAAGACCTCAGAAAACAGCATGATCCACTGTCCTGAACCAGACCACACACAGCACCCCACCCACACCAAGGTGGTGGTCCCTTGGCCTGGGCATGCTGGGGTTTAAGCTAGGCTTCTGAAGAGACCTCTGTGAACACTCCAGGAGGGAAGACTGAAGGCATTCCTTTAAAGCACACAAAACTGGGCTGGGGGCTAACTTGGCAGCTCAGAAGCTGAGCAAATGACAAGGTACAGTTATCCCTAATTGGGCATAGCTCACACAGGGCCTCAAACAAGCCCATGCTCCGAACTTCAGATACCAGTAAGTCAGCTTTAGAGCAGTCAACACAAAGGCCAATTTCACATTTTAAACCAACTTAATGCTACAAACTTTTAAGAAAGTGCTGCCCAACTGAGGCCCTGAGGAAACGTAGCTCCCTGAGGATAGGAGGTGTGGGCTCTCAGACCACCGCTCCTGGCTGCCTCTTTCCAGAAGGATGGCCTTGGTTCAGCCCAGGCTGGGGGTTAGGGAGGAAACAGTACAGGACAGTCTAGCCTCTGAGGTATGAGATGAAGCTAAAAATCCCTCAAGACCCCAAGCCTGAATGGGTAACATGAGCTCACCGCCCCACTAGCTGCCAAGGCCTGATCCACAGTGAAGACCCCTCCCTGTCACCCTCTCAGCATTCTTTTGACAGAAACAGAGGAGCCAACATGCCACCAAGCCCTGGTCACTTGTCCTTAGCAGTCTGTGTTAAAGCTAAGAGGGTGGTAGTCATTAAAGAGCCACCCTGTGTAACCAATGTGACAAAAAAATCCTCCCATGGAAGGGTGTGGGGACAATACCAAAAGTTACTAGAGGGAATGCTTTGGGGTAGAGTTTCTTTCACCAAAGCACCTTATCCCAACCTCTTCCTTCTCTGTGGCAGAGCCACTTCTGTCCCACAGGTCCTTGGTGTAAAACAACCTCAGTACCAAGACAAGGTAAAAACTCCGAGGAGAGCTGCCCACAGCAGCCAGTACAGCTGCTTCTATATTTCTGTCTGGGTTCTCCTCAGAAATAGGGTTATCTATGACCTGCTGACCATTCCTGGGTTATAGGGCTGACTTGAAAGCTGACTCCCCAGGGGATCATTTTTATTCTCAGGGGAAGGAGATGTTAGCAATTCCATAGGAAGGGGACTCCTTAACTGGCTGCTTGCTTAGCCTCAGAGACACCTCAGGAGTCTTGACACCCCCTGGCTTTGAAGGGCTTCCAGGAACCATTTCTGAGACAGAAGAGACCTAGACTTCAACTGGTGCCTTGGCTGGAGACAAGCTGAGAACAGGAAGTCAAAGGGCCTGCAGCCACCCACCACTTACTAGAATGTTGAGGCCTAAGTGCAATTAGAGCTGTGGCAGACTAGAAGGCCCTTCAGAGACCTAGCCCCTCACTGCTGAGGAGAAATCTGAGTTGGCCTGGGGCTCTGGAAGCCCAGACCAACCCTTGGACTGCAGACAGTGCTGGGTATCTGTCTGAGGAGAAGTCTTACTAGAACTGGAACAATCTCCCTGCTAAAACTCAGGGAAGACAAACAAAACTCAACCTGAAATAAATACAAAGGCATTAAGTGCTTCTTGATCAATTGAGGGTCCTGACTACCTCTCAGAAGGAACGGGGAGGGCCTTTTCCTGGACCTGTTCTCCTCACCTGTGGCCCTACACATAGGAGGTCTGAGGTCAGAAGACTAGATGTGCCTCCCCAGACCCATCTCCTATTAGGAAGGACAGAACCCAACCCCTGACACTCCTCACCCATATCCTCCAAATCTCCCTGACAGCTTCCGCCAACTAGAGGGTGTGGGAAAGGAGAGGAGAACCCCATACCCTCAGGGCAGCACCTCATGTCCAATGTCCCTGTGAGGGCAGAGAGTCTGTCAGTCTGTCAAGTGGAGGTAGAGAGAGGAGGCAGGGCTGTGGGAGGGAGGCAAGGCCCCTCAGTTAACCAACAGGTCTCCAAGATCATAGGAGTCGAAGAGGTCGCTGATGCCCTCGCCCCCATCCAAGCCCCACAGGTAATCATCCTGATCCAAGGGTGGGGAGAAGCTGATCAAGGGGGAGCTGCATGCCAGCGTCGGGGACAGGAACTGGTCTTCAGTCTGCTGCAGAAGTGGGTGTGGCAGATCCAACATGTTGTCAGTGGCCTCCAGGGGGACAAGGGGTGACTGCAGGACGTGCTGGGGAGTCGTTGCTGGCGCTGGAGACAAACAGCCAAGGGTCACATTTGGTTCTGATGCCCAAACTTCTTTGGGCACTACTCTATGCCAGGATCAAACCTCAGCATGCAAGATCAACAATCCCCCTCTCTGAACTACAGTGTCCCTTCCTTTCTCCTTGACCCGTCCAACATAACGGTACTAGGACACGCCCACGACTTAACAAAACTACTACTCAATCAGTTACCCAAGTCAAAAGGCCCAAGAATCACTCATAATTCCATTATATCCTCCACATTCAATCCAGCAGCAAGTTCAGTCACCCCAGACCAAATGAATTCTCAAGATCCCCATTTCCCTTTAGATCCTGGGGTGCAGTCCTGGTCCGAACAAACGCCTTTCCTTGCTCATCTGGACCACTGCAGGAGCCTCCTCAGTGGTCACCTTGCTTCAACACTTGCCCCTAACAATCTGTGTCCTAATTTAACTTTCAAAGTCCTAATGTCATCCCATTGGCCTAGAATAAAATCCCAAGTTCCTGCTGGGGTTGAGATGGCTCTGGGTGATCTGGTCTCTGCCTACCATTCCACCCACAGTCCATGCTACCCTAGACACACTGGTACCAGTTCATTCCTACTGAGAGGTAAGAAGGTGATTTCCTACACAGGGGCAGGAAACACCCCACCAAATCTACCCTGACATATCCAATTATATCCTGGAATCCCACCTTCTGAGTTATTCCTTCAACCCCAACCAAGCCTCTTTGTGAAAATATTGGCTCTGCTGTGCCCAGCTGCTCAATCAACTTCTTACTCATAATGTTTGTTGTTGTTGTTAAGTGCCATCGAGCCAGTTCCAACCCATAGTGATTCTATAGGGTTTCTGAGGAGCAGCTGGCGAGTTTAAACTGCCAACCTTGTGGTTCAAACAGACATAGAGGTAAAGTGCTAATCTTTCAGCACTATACCAGGACTCTCTACTCATTGTGTGACTATGGGCAAATCACTTTTTCGGAGTCTCTGTTTCCTCACCTTTAAAATGGGTGATATAACTCTGCCTTAACTGGTCGTTAAGAGAATGAAGTGATAAATAAACATATAAAATAGCAGTTCCACAGAAATCTCATGCTAGGTCCAGCATGCTGCTCTTATTAATAAGAACAGCCTTCATTACTAAGGGCTTACCACAGGCCCAGTCTGCTCTCAAGTTGAGGCATGTTCCACCTCCTTAGACACTCAAGCAGCCCCAGAGTAGGCAATGCTGTTACCCCTATTTACAGATGAGGAAACTGAGGCCCAAAGAAGTCAATTAACTATATTTGAATTAAAAAACCAACAGCTTGACGTACATTTGTTTAGCACATTGGGAAGGCATGCCAGTGTGATTGAATGAAACAAGACTCTGGAGAGAGAAGGTTGTGGGTTCAGACCCTGGCCCTGCCTCTCTCTCACTGGCTGTAGGACCCCACGCATCCATCGTCTCGTCAGGAAAAAGAAGGATCCACCTCACTGCGTTGCGGGTACCAGTGAGCTAACACATCCAGAGGCCTCGACTATACATGGACCTTGCTCTCCTGGTTGCTGCTTATCATAGCCAAATAGAATTGTTCTGTTACAGCTGCCTCATCACCACACTTTTTTTTTTTGTAAAGGAATAATGACAGCAACTTTATTTTTAATAACTAACCCCAGAAAAAGCCCAGGTGCCACTCAATAGAAGAATGGAGGAACAACTGGTAGTGTACAAATACAAGAAAAGATTATTCAGCAATGAAAAGGAATAAATTACTAAATAACATTAAAACACTGATGAATCTCAAATGAAAAAAAGCAAAAAAATGAATCAAAAAGCTTTACACAAAAATATATACACTGTATGACTCCATTTATATGAGGTTCTAGAACAATCAAAACTAATTCACAATATGGAAATCATTTGCATTATCAAATAAAAATTAGTAACATAGTATGCAGGCATACCTCAGAGAGACTGCAGGGTCAGTTCCAGACCACTGCAATAAAGCTAGTCACATGAATTTTTGGTTTTCCGGTGCATCTAAAAGTTATGTTTGTGCTATATGTAGCCTATTAAGTGTGCAACATCATTATGAAAAAGCTGGAAATATTGTGAGAATTACCAAAACATGACACAGAGACATGAAGTGAACACATGCTGCTGAACAAATGATGCCCATTGTTGTTGTTGTTAAGTGCTGTGGAGTCGGTTCCGACTCATAGTGACCCTGTACAGGGTTTCCGAGGCTGTAAATCTTTACGGGAGCAGAAAGCCTCATCCTTCTCCCGTGGAGCAGCTGGTAGTTTCGAACTGCTGACCTTGTGGTTCACGGCCTGATTTGTAACCACTACGCTACCTGAGCTCCTTAATGATGCCCAGAGATCTTTTTTTCAAATATAGCTTATGCTTATTAAAACAGAGCATCGGGCCCATGTCAGAACACCTCTTGATGGCAGGGCTACGTCTTATTCAACTTTGTATCTCCAATACCTGGCATGAGGTCTGACATACAGGTGATACTCAATTTACACTAGCTTTTCCAAAAATCACATTCACATCACATTATCTCCAGTAGCCTTCCCCCAACCCCCAATAATCAGAAAGGAAGTTTAAATGTCTTTTAGAGAAGTAAAAACAGAGGCTCAGAAAGGTGAAAGTGGTCTGCTCACAGCCACAAAGTCACTACGAGGTGAGGGACAAATTCGAACCCAAGTCTTCCAATTTCAAGTTTCATGTCCTGGTGGTTACACTTAGGTTCAACTCAGAATGTCAGCCTGAAGGGATGTCAGAGAGGACTCTTGTCCAAACGCCTTCTACTACAGATGAGGGAAACTGAGGCCCTAAAACATTAGTGATTCCCCTTGATGCCAAAAAGAGGGTCAGAACCAGATTCTGGGACACCAGTGGCTTCCTCTGGGAGTGCTCAGACCTTGACTATACTTCAGGCCAGACCATGGAGCATGGGTGTTTGTGTGAGTCTTTCCTCCCTCCCTCATTGGACACTATGAGACCACATAGCAAAGGCAGAGGGCAGTACAAGCCCTGACGTGGCCACGAGGACAGCTGGTCCCACCGCTGACTGCTCTGAGGCCTCAGGTTCCAGTTCTGCAAAATGGAGGTGAAAGCCCTGCCCTTGCTTACACATGGGGTCCCTCACCTCCACCAATGCCTCTGGACAGCTGAAATTAAAGGGTTCTAACTTTAGAGGGCTGTGCACATGTTGACAGTCAAGTTAGAAGGCAGAGCAGGAAAAGGAGGGAGAAGGGTGGGGTGCAGGTCTGGGGTGGGAGATAGGCACTGGGGAGGTGCCCAGAGGAACAGATGGCCAGTGTGGGAAGAGGTCTTGCTGGGAGAGTCTGGTGAGGCTGACAGACACAGGGAAAATCACCAGAGAAGAGTCCTTAGATTGGGCTCTGTCTCAGCTCTGCCATCAACTTGCTGTGTGACCTTAAGGAAGCCACCTGCCCTCTCTGGGTCTCAGTTTACTCATGTATAAAAATGATGATGGGTTGAGTTAGATCAGGGATCAGCAAACTCCTTCTAAAAGGGCCAAATAGTATTTTAGGTTTTGTGGGCCACTTATGGTCTCTGTCACATAGTCGTCATTTTGTTTTGTTCAACAATTCTTAAAAATGTGAAAACCATTTTTGGCTAATGGGCCTGTAGAAACAAGCCTTCAGGCAAGTTTGTTGACCTGTGAGTTAGAAAAATGGAATCTGGCCTGTGTTCTGAAGCCGCCTTCCAAGCCTCTTTCATCAGACAGTTCTAGCTCTGCCTTTATTTAGAGGCTCAAGTTCTACCAGAGGGAATTTTAAGAAAACAAAAGGTAGCCTGCATGGCCTAAAGAGTCTGGCCACTCTAACTTGATATGTGTGCCCAGTAAAGGACAGAAACCCTGAGAGTGGAGGGAGGGGCCTTCATGGGCTTCCATCTCTGACCTTTGCTGATGCCTAGAGACCTCTTCTACCCCTTGCTCCCTGCCTTGCTCCCTGCCTTGCTCCCTGCCTTGCTCCACTCTCTCCTGCCCAGTGTAGCTACTTTGAAGCCTACTGTCCATCTCCCTAAGGAGCCCTGGTTGGCACTGTAGGATAAACATTGGACTGCTAATCACAAGGTCAACAGTTCAAACCCATCAGCTGCTCTGCAGGAGAAAGATGAAGCTTCTTGCTCTTGTAAAGATTTACAGCCTCAGAAACTCTGAGTTGAAATGGACTCAATGACAGTGTGTGGGTCCACCTCCCCAGCCAGGAGCTCCACCCTTGATTTGTCTATACCCCGTGGAGACAGCGTTGGGCTAGTAATGTGAAGATCAGGATTCCAGATGTGGATCTGTCACCTCTTGTCTGGGGAACCCTGGGCAAATCACATCATCTCCCTGCCTCAGTTTATGAATTTCTACACTGGAGATGACAAAATCTATCTCAAGAGTTTCTGTGAGAAAAATGAGATTCTTACACATTGTGAAGAATGTTACCAATGTCACCAAACAATCTGTGGAGAAACTGTTGAATGGAAAACTAAACTGTGTATAGCCTTGACCAAAAATGAAATAAAATATCATTTAGAAAAAAATGTTCTTGTTAAGTGCTGTCGAGTCAGTTCTGATGCATAGCGACTCTGTATAGGGTGTCTAAGGAGCAACTAACTGGTGAGTTTGAACCGCTGACCTTGTGATTCAAATAGACTTTGCAGCCTAGCGCATCAACCCACAGCTCCACACCAGAACTCTAATACACATACATATATATTTATATAAAAGAGTTGGTGTTAGGAGTAATGGGATAATGGACAGATTTAGTTGTGTTCAAACAACCTTAGTTATTCTCTCCCAAGAAAGGCTTAAGCCTCCCTGCCCCTCCAAAAAAGCTCTCTATTTACTGGGGATACGTTGAGTGCCCTGTACTTGGCCAATTGCAGCATTAGTAGTAGTGCTAGCAATACTAATAGTGGCAGTAGTGATAATAATAAAACCAGTTGCTGCTGAATCAACTCCAACTCATGGTGGCCACCTGCGTGTCACAGTAGACCTATGCTCCATAGTCTTTAATTGCTGTTTTTCAGAAGTAGATCTCCAGGCCTTTCTTCAATGGCACCTCCAGGTGGACTCAAACTTCCAACCTTTTGGTTAGCAGAGACCATGTTAATCATCAGCATCACCCAGGGAGTCCAATGATAATAATAGCTAGCGGCTACTGCCAGTTCTAAATGCTTAATCTATATTAACTCATTGAATCCTCACAACAACCTAAGAGGCAGGTATTATCACTATAGATTATTATACCCTTTACAAATGAGGAAATAGAAACAGAGAGGTTAAGTAACTTGCCCAAAGTCACACAGCTTGCGGAAGAGCTGGATTTAAAGCCAGGCCTTCTGATCCTGGAATAGTGAAACAAGGAATGTGCAGGCATTTTCTAAATATAGAGTACGCAATGCAAAGCACACTGGTAGCACAATACTTAGTACACAGATGTAAACTGAAAGGTTGGTAGTTCAAACTCACACAGCAGCTCCACGGGAGAAAGACCTGGTGATCTGTTTCCATAAAGGTTACAGCCAAGAAAACCCAATGGGGGAGTCACTATGGATCGAAAGCACCCAGCCACAACAACAACAAAGTACAATTACACATGTGGAGGACAATGACTCTAACCTTTGCTGCTGGGTAGCAATATGTCCCAGCAAATGTTGTCAGAGAAGAGGAAACGCCAAGACTGGTTACTCTCCCCACCTTGTATCCTTCTGGACAGAAGGCCCTACCTGAAGATGCTTCGTGTTCCATGATGCCAGGGCTGGTAGCGATGTTGGACTGGGCAGAGTCAGGGCTGGGGTCAAGGTTAGAGGTGGAGGGAAACGGCTCTTTGGCAGGGCTGTCTGGCTCCTGTACCTCCTCTGGGCACAGGTAGACTTCAATGGGCCCTTGGGTGCTCTTTAGATATATCTGCAGATTCTCCTGGAGAAAGAGAAGACAGGTCAAGACTCTGTGTGTTGGTGTGTAGATACAGACACAGTTGACTTCCACGGTCCATGTGAGCAAGCTCTAGCCTTGAGCTGGGGCTCTGAGGTCTACCTCATCTGGCCTATAGTGGACATCTGCTATTTCAGCCTGTCTGGCCCCAGGCCCCCTTCTTTTAGGAAGAGACTTGAATTTCCTTTGGAAAACTGCTTTCCCCTCCTCTCAGCCATGTCCCAACGGGTGGGCTTGTGATGCAGTCACTCACAGTGACTCAGGCCCGTCCAACAAGCATTTGGCCTGGGACCTTTAGAAGGGGAGCTGCCTTTCCAGCAGGACTGCTGAGTTGCTAGCACAAAGTCGACCTCTGCCACCGAAATGAGGAGAGTCCACCTGAGAATGCAGCCAGCACAGGGAAAGCAGTGAGAAGTGTGAGGCAGGCATTAAAGTCAGAGTTTGTGCCCCTGAATCCAGTCTTGCCTGAAAACTCCAAATCTTCTCATTTGTCATTTGGCTCCTTTTGGCCTTCCCCTGCTTCTGTCAGTTGGACTTGGCTTTCTATAATTTGTAACCAAGTATCCTGATACTTGATCTTCTCACCCTTGCCTCTTCCCAACCATAAACCTGACGCTTAAGCCATACTAGGCTACGGGCCTCCATGCTATTACACACCCAGCACCCTCTCACACCTCTATTACTCCTGGCCCAAATCCTATTCATTCTCAAAGACCCAGTTTAACTATCCACACCTGTGGATGCTTCCTCCAACTGTCCTTTCCCTGTTCTCTCAAAGCACATCTTCCATCTATAAATGAACAGAATCACAGCTTGCTTGGGTCTTTTTTTCCCATAAGTCCTGAGCTCCTCCAAGGCAGGTGCAGGGTCTTATTTATCTCTGCAGCTCTAATTCTTCCATTAAGTACTTTCTTGAGCCATTCTTACGTGTCAGGCCTTTGGCTAGGGGCAGAACATTCTCTTAAGGTGTTAATAGATGAAGTAGAATGTAATCAGCCAAATATATTCCAGCAAGTGGAGGTTAAGGACAGTGGAAAAGCACAGGTTCTTATCAAGTCTGGGAGTGATCACGGAAGATTTCCTGGAGGGAGTGATGTTCAAGTAGGTTCAGACTTGTAGGCTAAACAGCAGAAAATCAGGCAGTTAGATGGAAGAGCATTTCAGCTAAAGGAAACAGCCTGGGTGAAGGTCTTACACTGAGGGTGAGCTGGTGGTGGTTGTTAGCTACCACTGAGTGGCAGCCTGACTCCTGGCCACTCCATGTACATTGGGATCGGAATGCTGTGATCCACATAGGGTTTTCATTGGCTGATTTTTCTAAAGTAAGTCACCAGGCCTATTTTCCTAGTTTGTCTTAGTCTAGAAACTCTGCTGAAACCTGTTGAGCATCACACAAGCTTCTACTCACAGATGACAGGTGACTGTATTTGAGATGCCCTGGCTGGGAATTGAACCCGGGCCTCCTATATGGAAGGTGAGAATTCTACCACTGAGCCACCACTGCCATCTTACAGGGATGAGTTTAGTGGTTAAAAACTGTGGGCAGGTCAGGGTGGCAAAGAAAACAGAAGGGGTTGGAGTGGAGGAAAAGGCTGATGCAGTCGGGGCCAGAGCACAACAGGTCTCATAAGGAGCTTTAAGAATATTGGTCTTTAACCTAAGAGAGGCTTCCTTAGATGGCACAAATAGTTAAATTCTTGACTATCCACCATAGGTTTGCTGTTCAAACCCACTCAGAAGTGCTTCAGAAGACAAGCCTGGCAATCTAAAAAGTCTCTCAGCCTTGAAAACTCCTTCAGAGCAGTTCCAGTCTGCACACATGGGGTCGCCAAGAGTCAGAATCAACTCCACAGCAACTAACCACCTAAGAGAGCAACGGTTACCATGAATGGATGTATTACTTTGAGTACCAACATCCCAATGTGTGGACCCTTATGTGCAGAAACTCAGGGGTTGATGGGACACAGAAAGACCCAGACCAGGACTTGAGTTCTGTTGCCCTTTCCAGAGCTACCATTTCTACCCACCAATATTGCCATGGGCACCCAAGAGGCTTGAAGCTAGGCAGTGGGCAGTGGGCAGTGTCAGGGACAGAGCCTGCAAAGCCACCCAGGATTTCCCAGCTTCACCCTCTTCCATATGTTTTCCCTCACCTCGCTCCTGTCGGGCACTTCCAGCCTCGTCTGCGGAGGGGCCTTGACAGCGATGACCGTCTGCTCCTTAAAGTTGCCAACAGCCCGGAGGTCCTGGTAAGTCACATAGGCCAGCGTAGGGCCAGGAGAGTCAAGAAAAGTCACCATGTGATCAGAATACAATCTCCCAGCCTGTCAGGCAGGGCTTTTAGCCAGGAAACACCTTTCTCACTTTTTGTACAGGTTAGGGAGTCCTGGTGTGGTGCTGTAGGATCAGCACTGGACTGTAACCACAAGGTCGGCAGTTCAAGCCCACCAGATACTCCTTGGAAACCCTCTACAGAGTCACTATGAGTCAGAACCAACTCAATGGCACTTAACGACAACAACATACAGCTTAGAGATTATCTCAGATTCCTTTAGAAAGTGGGGGTGTAAGTCATTTAAAATGCTGCTTTATATCAGTCTTTTATGTGAAGACTGCCTCTCACAAACTAGATGATTAACAAGAAAATATGTCTACTTCAAGTTCCTCACAATGTCTGGTATCCTTCAAAAAAAACAAGAACAGTTCCAAAATACAGTTAGATGGAGAAACTCTGGGAAAATGTATCAAAAGACTTATTATAAAGATCATGCTCTTTGGTTTCATTTCAATTCTAGGAATTCAGCATGGTTGTTGTTGTTAAGTGCCGTCGAGTCGGTTCCGACCCATAGCGACCCTGTACAGGGTTTCCGAGGGTGTAAATCTTTATGGGAGCAGAAAGCCTCATCTTTCTCCCGCGGAGCGGCTGGTAGTTTCGAACCGCTGACCTTAAGGTTCGCAGCCCGATTCGTAACCACTACGCTACCAGAGCTCCTTAGGAATTCAGCATAAGGAAATTAATTGAATTTAAAAGTATATAGAAAAATGCTCCATATATAGATACTCCTTGCAGAATTGCTTATAAACCTAAAATAATCAAAATGTCCATGATAGGCCTTATCCATAAACCAGAGCAGAGTCTCAATCGGGCATTCTCAAACCATTTTAAACATTAGACTGAACCATACATTTTTGGTGTAGGTAAAAATGTCAGCAATTTCCTATGGATCAAGCTAATAATTGTAGGATATGCAACAACATAAAAAAGTTTTTATGGGGATATAGTTTAAATGGAGAAAAGTAGGCTATATGGTGTACCACAGGTCAGTTTGAACTGCAAGGTCAGCAGTTCAAACCCACCAGCCACTCTTTGGAAACCCTGTATACAGGATCTCTATGAGTTAGAACAGACTTGGTACTTTACAACAATATTTAAATGACATCCCCCTGTGAATAGTTAAGGAACAATGGCTGTGTTACAGCAGCAGGTCTGTATTTCTTCCTTTTCTCTATTTTCCAGACTTAGAGAAATGCACTTGTCTTATTTTTATAATGAAAAAGTAACTTTAATAGACTCAAGAGGAAAGCGGAGGAAAGAAGAAAACAGATGCCCCACACCCTTAGGGTGAGACCCTGCAGAAAGCTACAGATTCAACTCTGGATAAATATAAGCATGCAACAGGTCATGGGGGCCTGCTCTCTCTCTGCCCACCTCCCAAACCCCAGCAGCATTTGCTAGAATCACCCCTTCCCCAACCACAGTGGATATCTCTTGTTGGTCTTGTCCTCTGTCAGATGCTTAAAGCTCACAGAGCAGCTCTGGATGAGTTGGTCCAAGGCCTGCTCCATGTTCCTCAGCTCCTCCAGCTCCTGCTCCAACTGCTGCTGCTTCCCGGACCCGGTGGGGTCTTCAAGCATTCCCCTGCCTCTGGGAACAGAATAAGCCCCCGATGTCAGTTTCAGTCCACAATCAGGAGCCCCGACCTCAGGGCTGTTGCACACACAGCTGCACTGTAGCTAAACTCCAGGGCGAGGCTGTTCATACGACTTTATAATGGTACCCCCAGGGTTGTGTAACTCAGTGGTCCTGCTTAGATCTCTGGGAGTTTCCAGGGCTTGGAATTTGAAGCCTGGGGTTGGGCTAAAGAGAAGAAACAAGTTAGGGCCTGAACCTCCCATAGCCCAGTCTCCTGCAAATGAACTCTGTGTGCTTAGGGTTCATGCCAGTAGTTGTAGGTCTGCTCTTCAAGACCTTCCAGAAGTGGGGAGAGGAGTCTGGGAATACCCTTATCTTAGAACAAGAAGGCGACTCCCAGCTCATCTCAGGGGACTCCCCTAAACTAGAAGGGAATCTTGGGAATCCTTGACTCAAATAAAGGATGTGAGGTCCCCTTGTTGTTGTTAAGTGCTGTCAAGTCACGACACTATATAGGGTTTCCACCAGAGAAACATGAAGCTCTCTGTTCCTGCAAAAGATTTACAGAAAATGTTATACAGGATCGCTGAGTTGGAACTGACTCGAAAGCACATAACAACATAGGTTTTCCGAGGAGCTGCTGATGGATTGGAACTGCCAACTTGTGGTTAGCAGTCTAGTGCTTATCCTACAGCACCACAAAAGGACTTCTCAGTTCCCCCTATCATCCCTCAGGCTAGTAGCTTTATTTTCCCACGAACACCCCCATACACTGGCTCCACCCCCAGTATGTGTCCATTGGACAATGCTCTCAGCCCCTTCCCTAATATTTGGTCCCACTGGATAGTGTCCTGAGTCCACCCCCAGTCCATATACCCAGTACTCACACCCACTGGATGTTGTTCTTAGCCTTCTTGCGGATGAGCTGGATGCCCTCCAGCACGTTGGTGATGTCATAGATGCGTCGCTTCTGCACATCCAGTACCTCAGCGGCCCAGTTGAGGTCCAGGACCCCATCCTCCGACTCGCTCAGGAGGTAAATAAACTTCTTGGTGAGCAGTCCCAGAGACGTATCATACCGTGTCTTCTCCCCGGGGGACTTGGGAGCTGAGAGAGAAACCCAGGCACAATTAAAGAAGGGTCTGCCAGGGGACCCTCCTTCATTGAACTAGACTCACTATGTACCATCCTTCACATGAGCACCCACTTTGCAAGTTTACAGAGCACTGTGGGGGCAGGGGTTGCTCGCCACACTATAGACTTGGGAATCTGATGCTGAGACAGGAAGAGGAAATTGTTTAAGGTTGTTACAGCCAGGTGCCAGGATCGGGATTGACTCCCAATTCAGAACTCCTTCCACCATATCTTAGGCAGTCATAAGCAAAGGCTTACTTTGTGGGGGTCACTATGAATCAAAATCAGCTTTACAGCACATATTAACTCAAACTGTGTGAAAATAAGTATCTGTTATTAAACCCAAACTAGACAAACAAAAACTGCCGGATAAGGTTTTAAAAGCTTTCTATATAGTAACATATTTACTCTTTATTGTTGTTTTTAAGTGCCACCGAGTTGGTTATGACCCACGGTGACCCTGTATAGAGTTTCTGAGGAGCAGTTGGTGAGCTTAAACCACCAACCTTGCAGTTCAAACAGCTTTGCAGTCTGGCACATTATCCCACAGCACCACACCAGGACTCCTTAATCTTTATGATAACCCTATAAATAAGGTCAGTGCACAGCCATCCCATTTAATCAAGAATGAGGCCAGAGAGATTAAATAATTTGCTCAGTTTATACAGCTAAGAAGTGGAAAATCTAAGAGTCCTTCCCCTTAACCACTGCCCTATCTTGCTAGTTATATGTCAGCAGTTTGGAATTCACATATGGAAGGAATGACAAGCTTGGAATCAAGAACATTTTTATAGACACATACTTGGTTTTTCTTTCTAAAGGTCGCCCCATGATTATCTGAGAGGAATCAGGCCTAGAGCATTAAATGAGGCAGGTTCGTGAAAAAGGTCTCTTTCTCAATGAAGACCACATCTCAGCTACCACATTTTAGACCACAAAGGGACTTTTGCAACTAAGCGACTTGCAAATCATATAGCAAGTTAGTGGCCAAACTAGTTCTGAAACCTAGGACTTAGAGAATTTCAGATTCTTCTGGAAGGGGACTTTAGAATCCTTTAACACATAGATGGCAAATGTTTTTGCACACAGGCTGCTTTGCCAGGTTTTACACCCATGGCAGACATTAACTATTCATCAGTGTACTCTTTTTCACAAGCCCAATGGAGTCCTAGTGTGGTGCTACGGGTTAATGTCAGACTGCAAAGCCGTTTGAACTGCAAGGTCGGCGGTTCAAGCTCACTAGTTGCTCCTCGGGAACCCTATACACGGCCACTATGGGTCGGAATTGACTCGACGGCACTTAACAACAACAACAATGAGGTTTAGGATCCTTCAGTAGAGATCTCTCAGCAGCCTATATCAATCAACTAGAGAAGAAATTTTCTTGTCATTGGTGATCCAGCTGTGTCTTACTTTATAGAACACAACTAGGATTACAGAAGAGGAGTGACTGGTCCGAATGGAACAGAATCCTAGCTGGGTCATCCCATTTCTGACACTCATGCTTCCCACCCAGCCATATACCTCCCTCATTAGGTCTGTGGTCCTCAAAACTAGGCTTCCTTCCAGTCGTCTAAAAGCCCACTCTGACCAAAACTACTGACTAAAATGTCACGAGACAGCCCTTCCCTCCTAAACCCCTAAAGTACTGCTTTAGGTAGACACCACTCTGACAGCTTTGGGATCTTAAAAACCTTTGAAGTAGTGTGAATTGGATTAATCTAAGTTTCATTTCTAAATTCCCTAATTTAGTTCTGTCTCTAAGTGGGGAAAAGACTCAGTTAAGGTCCTCTCTTTTGGAAAAGGTCAGATTAGGTTAAGTGTGAACACGTTTTATAAATATTATTGTTGTGTGCTATACAGATTCCAACTCAGATGACCCCATAGGATAGAGCAGAACTGCCCCATAGGGTTTCCCAGGCTGTACAGTTAACCCACAGGGTCGTTTCTCCCACAGAGCTGCTGGTGGGCTTGAACTGCTGACCTTTTGGCTAGCAGTCAAGCACTTAAGCATTGCTCATTTTGTAAATAGTAACCCCCACCACTTGAAACGTGGGTCTTGATGTTCCGATTACGAAAGTGATAGCATGATGTGGTAGAAGCCATATCCAGGTTCTAGTCCCGATTCTGTGCACTAGCTCTTGGGACTTTGAGCTTGTCTTATTGACAAGTTGTCTGAGTCTCAAGTTGCCTTAGCAGTCAAAGAGGGCTAATGAGACTCCCTGACAGGATCAAGTGAGAGAATGCACAGGAAGCTGTTTTGTAAACCGGAAAATGTGATACACACATTGCTCCTGATGAATCGGGCAGGGCTGCTGCCCTCAGCCCCACCCACCCTTCATCTCCTGAGGCTGCCCTGAGCTGCCTCATCAGCATTGCTTACTTTTGGGGCTGGGGAGGCCATCCACTCGAATGCACTTCCCCTTGGGGGTCCGGAATTCAGAGACTGCAGGCCGCCCAATCCCCTCCAGGTCCAGCTTCCTCTTGGCCTTGGAGAGAGAAGTAGAGGGTGAAAATCACTCTTCCTTTAGCTTTTCCCTGACCTGGAGCCACCAGAAGCCTCCCTCCTATGCCTCCATTTACCACCAGTCCCTGGAAGTACCAGTGACCTGACCCGTGACTCTTCTAGGGGAGAAAGTTGTATTTTCTGAGGGACAGACACCTCTCATGCTCTGAGCCCTAGGTACTTCAGACCCAACCAAAGTCAGTCTGGCCAAGGCCTCTGGGTTCCTTAATAACAGGCCTCAGGCAGCTTCCCTACTCCCTCCCAGAGGGCAGAGAGAGGAAGGAGGAGGTGGGGCCTAAACCACATCAGGCTGGGGAGAGGCCCCCCTGCAGAAGCAGCTGGCAAGGCCAGGCTGGGTGCCCATCACAGCCCCACAGCTGGCCCTTATCAGGGTGGGGCTGGGCATCCGCCCAAGCCTAGGGGACTTCCTGGCTCTGTGCCATGCCCCAGGGAGGTGCCCATGTAGGGAACCAGTGCAAACATCTCCCCCAAGTTAGGGCTTCAGCCCTTTCCTGAATAAACTCCTTTTGCGATTCTTTCTTTGCTGTGAGGGGCAGACAATGAATCTGTCCCCGTCTTAAGGGCAAGCAGCTGAATGTCACCACATCTCCCCCCCCCCCAACTAGTGCTTGGGAAACACCTGCTGGGGAAATCAAACCACAGACCCATCTGCTCCTCCCCACCCCCCTCCACCCCGCCCCAATTAGCCCTAGAAGCTACACTGGCCAGGAAGCACCCTCTCCTGGTTAGGGCTGGGCAGGGACAGGGCTGGGGCACTGGGGCACTAGGACACAGGTCAGAGCCCTGAGCTTGAATCTCCCAGATCCTTCATGGACTCATTGTATGACTGGGGCAAACAGTTCCATGTCTAGGAGCCTCAGTTTCCTCCTTTGCAAAATGGGGCAGAGAATCCCTCCTTCAAAGGCTGTTGTGAGGACTTGAGGAGTGGCTCAGCACCCACTAAGTGGTCAGGAAATTCTGACTCCCTTCCCTAAAACCCAATCTCAGCTTCTTCCTGACACACCCTTTTGGGGACACCTAGCCCACTTCCTGAATCCCTCCCGAGTCATCCAAACATGTAGACTCCTCCCCTGGCTGAGATGCAGAGGCCTATTTTAACCCTTGCTGGTGGGGCCATGCCAGGCAGCGCTGGGACTTCTAACTGCTTTTGTGCACAGCTGGGCTGACAGGTGTGGAGGTCAGTAACAGCTCTTGTTGCTGGCAGCTCCCTAGGCCTGTCTCTTCCAGGAAGTCTTCCTGGGCTAAGCTGAGGAACCCTGATCTTTGGCTTAAGGAGTCTAGACATAATTCTCCTCCACTCCAACCCAGACCAGGACACGATCCAAACCCCTCCCTGCTCATATCCTGAGTACTCCTGTTCCACTCTCCCAGCTGGTAGGGTACTAGGTTCTAAGGAGGATGACTTGCTCTGGCCCCAAAACTCACTGGGATCTTCCATGTTCTCTGAGCCAAGCCCCAACACTTACCACCGCACTGAACCTTTCCAATATCACTATACTGCCCTGACTTTAGAGCTGGTATAACAGGCTTGAAGAATGCCAAGGCCTTTATCACTCTTGATCAAGGTTGCCCATCATAGGACCCTTATTCCCATCCTTCAGAAGAAGCACCAAGGACAGGAAGAGGAAGAGGAAGGGACGGTCAGGCTAAGGCCTACTTGAAGCAGAGGCAGGGCAGCCCACTCTTCCTAATGCCACATATCTCCTCCAGGGGACAGGAGACAACACACCCAAAAAACCTCATTAGCTGGGGACTGTTGGGGGCAGAGAAGGAGGAGAGAGAAGCCAACAGGCTCAGTATAGGTTCACAACAGTTATTTAGAATGTCAATCTCTCTTGGCAAATGAGAAGTAACCTTAGAGGTTAAGTCACATGTCCAAGGTCACACAAAGAGCAGAGCCAGGGTTTGAAGCCAGGTCTGTTTGACTTCAAAGCCAGATACCAGGATGCCTCAGCCCCATCCTACACACACTTCCCAGAATTTGCTGGAATTTCAGTCAAGCCCTGGCCATGCCCACCTGCCCTCCTCACTTCTTTCATTTACATGTGTATACACACAAGCCCTCTCCCCTTTATCCTGTACTCCTAGGAACTTATGTCGCAAAGTGTCCCTTACCTAGGATACCTCTCTGATCCTTGTGAGCACTGCCCAAGGAAGCCAGCCCTTGACAGACAAGAGGGGCCAGAGGACAAGCCCAGGAGAATGAGGACAAAGGAGACTAGGCACAGGCTTTGGCGCAAGAATGACCTAGATTCACATTTTAGGCCTTCTTCCTTCTTAGGTGAGTGGGCTGGGCAAGTCATTGACCTCTTGAGCCCCATCTGTACAATGGGGATAACGGGCCCCATCTCTGGTGTACCTTTAGTGAGCTATGCAAAAGAGCATTTTGTTCTATGTGCACATGCAGAGGAGCTGCTATTACTGCAGCCTTGGGGGCACTAGCAAGGGGAAAGTTCAGGGTGCACTGAAAAGAGAAAGACAGGACAGTTTGAAGGAGAGCAAAGTCTATAACCACACCCAGAGGCCTCTGGGTCCTGACCTGGACCCTCTTAGGTAGCCCCTTTGGCTGGGTGTTACAGGTCTGGTTAGGATTTGGGCCCCACCCTTCCAAGCACCAGAGAGAGGTAAAGGCTCTTCCTCAGGCAGCCCCAGAAGAACAGAGACCACCAAACACAACCTTCTACAGGTAAGGAAACGGGCTCGAAGAAGGGAAGTGACTTGCCCAAGGTCACACAGTGAGTGGAGCCAGGTCTCTCCTAAGCCAGTTAGAGTGCGGGTAGGGTGGGGTGGGGTGGGGGTAGGTAAGTCAAGTCTAAGTAGTCAGGAGCCTCTGCTATTCCATAGCTGAGCAGCCTGAGAATTGCTGGCTGGCCTCTCTGAACCTCCCTCTGAGTTGCCTTGTAGAGGTATTTATGAAAGTGTTTCTTTTCTGTCTTGGTTCTCAGAGGGAATTTGGAAAATGCAGATGAATTACAGGGAAAGGAGAACTGTGCAGTAGCACCCCATGGTCACAGGTTCCTGCAGGAATGACACTGAATAACACAGTGTGCTTATCCAGAGCAAACACTCACCAAAGCTGTCTCCCCTGCCTCCCCAGAAGATGAGGAGCAAGGAGCCCTGGGGTCTGACACTGAACTTGGTTGTCCAGAGGTCCCTTTAAACAGCAGCTCCCTGCCTTGGTGGGGGTGGGGGGTGAGGGGGAAGGCAATGGTTAGCACTTTGCTGTTAGTTGAAATGTTGGTGATTTGAACCCACCAGATATCTGCTTCCATAAACATTTACAGCCTTGGAAACTCCATGGGTTCTACTCTGTCCTTGTTGTTGTTGTTGTTGTTTTAAGTGCCATCGAGTCGGGTCCGACCCATAGCGACCCTGTACAGGGTTTCCGAGGGTGTAAATCTTTACGGGAGTAGAAAGCCTCATCTTTCTCCCGCGGAGCGGCTGGTAGTATAGAGTCACTATAAGTCGATGCAACTTGATGGCAGTGGGTTTGGTCTGACAAATCCTGTTCACCCTGCACTTTGCAGTCTGGCCACAAAAGCCAGCGGCCACACCCAGGGTTGGGTTTGAAGCAACTCCAGGTCACACCCTTGTCAAATGAGTAAGCAGGGGGCCCAGGCCTGCCTGTGGGGTTGAGAAGCTGGGAGTCTGGGGTTGGCAGCAGAGGAGGCTCTGGGCAAACAGAGGTGCTCAGGCCCCATCGATTATACTTTTTAGGTAGTCTGATGCAAAGAGCCTCTCTCAACTTGTTGACTATTGACCTTGGACAAGTCACTTTACTTCTCTGCTCAGTTTCCTAATCTGCAAGATACCTCAACCTGAACATCTTGAAAAAGACAACAAATAAAGGTTGCCAAGCAGCACCTGGCACTTAGAGTGTTCGGTAGAAGAGCCATTCTTGCTGAGATCACTGAGTCCCTCCGGGAGGGAAGATGCAGACAGATGCACTGGGGTTCCTCGGGGAGGAAAGCAGTTCAAAACCACAGCTGTTACTGAAACTCTGCCTGGGTATCAGAGTAACAGCTGGCCAGAGGAGAGACTGGGCCCCACTACTCAGCCTCTTCCCCAGAGGAGGGGTGAAGTTCAACTCGTAGGTTGGACAATTGGAGGATAAGTCAAGGTGGTAATCATGTGCCTTGTGGGTCAAGAGACCTCAGGTCTGATTCCCACTCCATCTTGTCCCTCTGTGTGGCCATGGGCAGGGCACATGCCTTCTCTGAGCCTGTTTCTTCCTGTAACATGGAACTAATAACACTGTCTACTTCACAGGGTAAGAAAAGGAGTTTTAGAGTATAAAATGCTAAATGCAGGAAAGTCACCTACTTCCAATTATCCGTTTTGCTTGTCCTGTGAGATGGGGATAATAGAACCTACCTGCACCTCCTTCCACTTAGTGGGAAATAATGTGCAGGGTGGGCCTCTGGACACGCGGAAAGCATGCTACTGATGGCAGGAATGGGGGCTTTGCCTGCATCTAGAGATGGCTGGGCGGCTGGGCCTGCTGACTGACACAGATATGACCAGGTGCCTTTGCAGGAAGGGAGTGGCCTTATCCCTGCACCTGTAAAATAAACCTGCAACACCCCCAACTCCTATTCCCTACCTGCTTACAAAACCCAGGGTCTGGAGCTGGAAGCAACCTGAAATGAGCTACCACACACAAGCATACATTTTCTAGATGAGGAAACTGAGGCCCAAATGGAGCCTAGATGTATCCAAGGCCACAAGTTAGTGGCACAGTCAAGACCAGAAACCAGGCTCCCCAACCACCACCTGCCCCCCAGGGCTTTCCCACCCCTCCCCCTCCCTTACTTCTTTCGATTCCCATGGGCTCCAAGAATTCCACTCCCACAAACACACCCAATGTGAGGTCTGCAGGCAGCCTGATGCCACCTAGCTTAGGGCCTCCCTGGCAACAGGCCTGGGGTTTGAGGAGGGAAGAGCCAATCTCAACAGGAACCCCAGAGAGCTACCCCCACCCCAATTTGCACCTGCTACTGGCAGTCTGGAAGAGAAGGCTGGGCCTGGGGAAGGACCTAGGGCAGATACTTGGGAAGTAGTTATAGCTGAATGAATAAATTGGAATCTGTCCAAGGCAGGCTGGACTGGGGAGATACATCAGACCTGGTCTCTGTTTTAAAGTCTCCACAGTATCCCCAAACCCTATGCCTGGACAATAGCAGGAGCCTGGTGCTGGCTTCTGGGCCAGACAATGAATGAATGAATGAATGACAGCAGCATCATGCCCTGGACTTCCCTAAAGTCACACAATACACGGGAGAATAATCTGGGTCTCAAGACTACCAATCTAGTGCTCATTCCACTTCACTCCAATAGAGGTCATTTACCCATATCTACAAATGAAGAGGTCTGCGACTTGAACATTGGGGGCAGTAGGTCATTCTAGAGGCCTGAAAGTCAATCTGCCCCCTTTCAAAACTCTGGGTCCCAAGTGCCCCACCCTCCTTCCAACTTCTGTTAAAGATAAGGAGAAGGGGTGGGGGTCCCCAGCATTACCGGCAGCCGGCCTGCGGGCACACATCGTACAGCTTGGCCCTCTGGTCCGTGAGGGGTGGCATCGAGGCAGGTGCCAGGCACCGCGGAAGACGACACCGTCTGCGGGTACACCGAAGTGTAGTAGGTGGTGGTGGTGGTGCAGAGCTGGGGGCTGCTGAGGCCAGAAGGCCACAGCTCGGTGGGACTCATCACCTGCAGCCCCTTAGGGGTTGATGCAGCGGCTGGAGCCAGGGCTCGGGGTCCTCGCAGCATGGCGAGCACAGCGCCCTCTCCCCACCTGAGCCTGGCGCGCCCGTGGGCACCTGCGGGCTCTGGAGCCCGCAGTGGCTTACTCAGCCCGCGGCATGGCGCAGAGGCCAGGGGAGGCTGCCACTGGACGCCTGTGGGACAAGGCCAGACCCTCCCCTCCTGGCCCGCAGCCGAGGCAAGCTGCGCTTGGAGATCTCCGCTTGGAGATCGCGGGACCGCGGACGGTACGGGTAGGGGCTGCCCCGCCCCGAGGGCGGCCTCGACCCGAGATGGCCCCTAGCCCCCAAGGCCTTAGATCCCGGGGGCCGGCCCGTTCCGGGGAGGGGACTTCAGAGCGTCCTTAGCTAGGCGGAGATGCGATGCGCTTGGATGGGGATGGGGAGGGGCCGATAGCACAGAATCTCTCCCGGTCGCCCTCTGGTCCCCTAGCCTTTCTCTGCTCCTTTTTCTTCTTCTTCTTTTTTTTTTTTTTTTTTTAGCGCCAAACTGCGTGCCGCGAAATTTGGATCTCCCGCGGAAAATGCCGCGCTTCGATTGGTCACTGCAACAATCACAGGCTCCACCCCCCGGAAAGGACCCGTCCTCCTGGCGGTGATTACTCCATGAGCTTTACTGCTTAAAGGGGCCGCTGCACCTGCTATCACTTGGTGCCTGCCGGCACTAGCTGCCAAAAAAGCTGAGAGTGCTGTCCTGGAAGCAGTAGCGCAGAGACTGCCAGAGCATGAAGAGGGCACCAATGGCCCGAATTCCCGGAGACTGAGCAAAGCGTTTTGGCATAGAGTTCGAACCTGAACCCAGACATAATAATGTATTCCTCCGACCACAGGACCTTTTGTTAGTGTGTGTTCTAGGTTAGCTAGTATCTATGAATTGATACCCATCTTCCCTCTGATATGAAAGCCAGGACCCTGTTCCGTTTCTTGGTTCTGGGAACACTTCAGAGCCTAGCATACCTCTTCTCAGGGGAAAACTAACATCTACAGAGCACCTACAGTATGTCAAGCACCTAGCTGGTTGTTTAATCCAACAATCCTGGAAAGCGGAACAATGAGCACCATCATAAAGATGGAGTCTGAGAGGCTGGTTAACTTGTCCAAGGTCACACAGCAAAATCTGGTGGCTTGCAGAGCTGACAGTGAAATCTGGGGCAGTCTGGCTCCAAAGTCCTTGTTCCAATAAGAGATGCCTCTCTACCTAGCCAAGTTGTTCTACCTTTAGCAGACACAGGGGTCCAGAATGCAGAGTTTTTCTTGTTCCCAGGGCCCAATGCTCAATAAATATTTGAACCTCTCCTGATGTGGCGCTGTAGGACAATCATTGGACTATGAATTACAAGATTGGTGGTTCAAACTTACCAGCTGCTTACCATGAGTCTGAGCCACCAAGTCAATGGCATTTATTAACACCAAAGTTTCTCCTAAAACAATACTTTTGCCATCAGAGCCTACTTCTCTTATTCAAAAGCCTTTATTGCTGATTTTTTATATTAACTTTTACATTCTTTTTTTTAGCATTGCTGAGGCTCAAATAGTAAGTGACAGAACTTCGAGAAAGTGCCGCAGAATTCCAAGTCAGCTGACACTTGCCTCTCTGAGCTTTGGTTTTCTCATCCCTAATAGCACCCACCTGGTTTGGCTAATGAGCTGTGGGTTAGTGAGCTGGACTGCAGTTGTTTGAACTGCGATGTAGGTGGTTCAAGCTCACCAGTCACTCCTCAAAAACCCTATACAGGGTTGTAACCAACTGGTGGGCACTTAACAACAACAACAACAACAGCACCCACCTTATAGGATTGTAGGGAAATCTCATGAGATAATGCATGGGAAGCCCAGAGCCTGGCTTATAGGAACCTGAGAACTGGCAGCTGTTGTTACATCTCTGGCCTTATCTCCACTATACAGACTCCTTCACTCCAGTCTACTTATCTCACAGGGCCTTTAAGGCCCACCATAATTTGCACCTCCTCCAGGAGGCCATCTCTTCTTGCCTCTTCCTCTCATAGTCAAAGTGCCTCTAGCATCTGTGGACCTTTAGCAAGTTCTGCCTCAAATTCCAAGGCTTTGTTTTCATGCCTTACTTATCAGTTAGGTTCTAAGCTCTTTGAAGGGTCTAGGCCATATCCTTCTTTGGATGTTCCTCAGCATCTAGGCTTGACATACAGAATATGGACAATAAATATTGTTGATACGATACACTCACCTATCCAGTAGAGAGTGGCAGAGACTAATGAGATCTAAAGTCAGAAAGTCAGAAGGCCCCAGTTCGAATTCCTGCTCTCCGTTTCTTAGTTGAGCAACCCTGGACAGGCAGCTGCCCCACCTCTCTTACATCAGATTCTTCAGACACCAAATAGGGATAGTATCGCAGTTATTTATTTTTTATTATTCCGTGATTTTCAATTTTCCTAGATTCATACTACATACGAATCGGGTTGCTAATCTCACGGTTAGCAGTTCGAAACTAGCAGCTGTTCTGCTGGAGAAAGATGAGGCTTTCTGCTCCCGTAAAAAATTACAGCCTCGGAAACCCTATGCAGGGTTGCTATGAGTTGGAACTGACTCCCTGGCACATAACATAACTTATACTCCATACATTCCATCTGTGGACTTTGGAGATGTTATTGAAATGGTGACACTGATGATGATTACTAATGTTTATTGAAAACTACTATGTGGCATCCTGGTATGGCGCTGTGGGTTAATGCGTCAGACTGCAAAGCCATTTGAACTGCAAGGTTGGTGGTTCAACCACACTAGCTGCTCCTTGGAAACCCTACACAGGGTCACCATGGGTCGGAACCGACTGGACGGCACTTTACAACAACAACAACTATGTGTTGGGTGCCAAGCATTTCACCTTAAGCATCTCTGCAGATCCTTACAACACCCCTCTGAGAAAAGCAGTATTATTATCCCCATTTTACAGATGAGGGAACCTGGAAGGAATTGTAGCAGAGCAGGTTTGGGGAAGGAGCTGGGCCCCTGGGCCAGGGAGGGAAATGAGGGTGGTAGGGTGGGGCTGAAAAGAGAGATGGGAGCCAGCATGGGGGCTGTGAGCCAGCTCTCTGTGGTTGAGTTTCGGGCAGCTGGAGTTTCACTGCCTGGGAACTGACTAATACCTTAAGAAGTGTTGGGCATAGATCTGAAATCTGTGTCCTTGAGTTTGAATTCTTGCTCCATCATTTCTATAGTTGTGATCTTGGCCAGGTTGCTGAACCTCTCTGAGTCTCAGTTTCCTTATCTTTGAAATGGGGCTGGCAAAAGGGACCTCTCTGATTACAAACCAGAAAGCCATTGCTGTCCACTTAATTTAATAAGATATTGAATGTAAAGTCCTTAGGGGGCTGGGTGCATACATACTGGTACTATTACTAGAACCAGCTGCCTTCAAGGTAATTTTGACTCATGACAACCACATGTGTGTCCGAGTAGAGCCATGCTCAGAGTTTTCAAAGGCTCATTTATCAGTACATTGCCAGATCTTTCTCCCAAAGCACCTTTGGGTGGATTCAAACCTCCAACCTTTTGGTCAGCAACCAAGTGTTTTCACCATATTGACTGCCCAGGGACTCTGGGGGGTGGGGTAGGGGATAGGGTGTGTGTTTGGGCTGTTAGTTGCTGAGTTGCTTCCAACTCCTAATGACCCCATGTAGAATTGCTCCATAGGGTTCTTAACCTGTGACCTTTCAGAAGCAGATGGCCAGGCTGCCTTCCAAAGCACTCCTGGGTAGCTTTCAACTGCCTGTTGGTGTAGGCTGTTGAGTGAACTCTGACTCTTAGTGACCCGATAGGACACAGTAGAACTGCCCCATAGCACGTCCTGGACTGTACAAGGTCGCTATGAATCGGAACCAACTCGATGTCACTTGACAACAACAATCTTTACGGAAGGAGCCCGGTGGTGCAGTGATTAAGAACAATTTTCCTAGATTCATACTGCTCGCTGAAATGTCGGCTGTTCCATCTCACCAGCTGTTCCACAGGAGAAAGATGAAGCCATTTACTTCTGTAAAGATTCAAACCCAAAACCAAACAAACTCTCATCAGGTTGACTGTAACTCATTGCATCCCCATAGGACAGAGTAAAGCTGCCCCTTAGGGTGTCAGAGAACATAAATTTTTCAGGTAGCAAACAACCTCATCTTTTTCCCGTGGGGTGACTGGTGGGTTTGAAATCACCAGCTGTGTAGTTAGCAGCTCAGTGATTAACCCACTGTGCCACCAGGGCTCCTTTCTATAAAGATTCATGTTATTAAGTGCCTTCAATTCCAACTCATAGGGATCCGGTAAAGCATTTCCAAGGAGTAACTTGTGGGTTTGAACCCTGATCTTTCAGTTATCAGTCCAGTGCTTATCCTATAGCATCACACTAAGACTTCACACCAGACTGCTTAATTCTGTAAAGATTACAGTCTTGGAAACCCTATAGGGCAGTTCTAGTTTGTCATGTAAGGTCACTGTAAATTGGAACCTGCCACTTGTATGCCAGTTTGTCGTACTGTGGTGGTTGCATGTTGCTGTGATGCTGGAAGCTATGCCATCAAATTGTATTTCAAATATCAGCAGGGTCATCCATGGGAGATAGATTTCAACTGAGCTTCCAGATCAAGACAGACTAGGAAGAAGGAAGAGGCATCCTACTTACGAAAAATTAGCCACTGACAACATTATGAATAGCAGGGAAAAACTGTTAGGTATAGGGTAAGATAAGCCCCTCAAGGTTGGAAGCCATGCAAAATATGGCTAGAGAAGAGCTGCCTCCTCAAAGTGGAGTTGACCTTAATGATATGCATGGAGCAAAGCTTTCAGGACCTTCATTTACTGATGTGGCACAACTCAAAACAAGAAGAAACAGTTGCAAACTTCCATTAGTAATCATAACATGAAATGTACAAAGTAGGAACCTAGGAAAATTGGAGGTCAAAAAAGAAATGGAAAACATAAAGATCAGTATCCTAGGCATCAGTGAGCTGAGACTGACTGGCATTGGCCATTTTGAATCAGACAATCTTATGGTTTACTATGCCAGGAATGACAAATTGAAGAGGAATGGTGCTGCATTCATTGTTAAAAAGAACATTTCAAGATCTATCCTAAAGTACAATGCTGACAATGATAGGACAACATCCATATACCTACAAGGAAGACCAATTGATATAACTATTATTCAAATTTACTCAGCAACTCCTAATAAAGATCTTTACCAGCTTCTACAGGCTGAAGTTGATGAAACATGTAATCAACATGTATTGGTAATTACTGGTGATTGGAATGGGAAAGTTAGAAATAAACAAGAAGGATCAGCAATTGGAAAATATGGCTTTGGTGTTAGAATGACACTACTAGAGATCTCATAACAGAATTTTGCAGGACCAATGACTTATTCTTTGCAAATAACCTTTTCAACAACATAAACAGTGACTATATACCTGGACCTTGTCAGATGGAATGCACAAGAATCAAATCCCCTGCATCTGTGGAAAGAAACAATCAATCAGAACAAGGCCAGGGACCAACTGTGGAACAGACCATCAATTGCTCCTATGCAAGTTAAAGTTGAAGCTGAAGAAAATGAAAACACGTCCATGTGAACCAAAGTATGGCTTTGAGTACATCCCTCCTGAATTTAAAAACCATCTAAAAAATTGATTGACTCATTGAACACTAATGACTCGTCAGTCAAGTTGCAGGACGACATCATCCATGAAGGAAGCAAAAGGTCATTAAAAAGACAGAAAGAAGAATGAAACAAGACCCATATCTCATACCATATACAAAAATGAATAGATCAAAGACCTAAATGCAAAACCTAGAACTACAAAGATCATCGATGGAAAAAAAAGGGGCAAATACATGGGATCTGACACATGGCATGAATACAGTATCAAACACAACTGAAAATATACAACAACAGAAGACATAATAGATTGACTGGGACCTCCTAAAAATTATGTGCATCAAAAGATTTCACCAAAAAACTAAAAAGAGAACCTACAAACTGGGAAAAAATATTTGGCAATGACATACCAGATGTCTAAAATTTTTAGAAAACTTCAACATCTCAACAAGAAAAAAGACGATCTAATTTAAAAATGGGCAGAGGACATGAACAGACACTTTACCAAAGAGAATATTCAGGCAGACAATAAACTTAGTAAGAAATGCTCATGATCATTAGCCATTAGATGCAAGTCAAAACAACAATGAGATATCATCTCATCCCAGCATTAATAGTAAAGTTCAGAAAAACATAAAACAGACTTCCAGGGCAAGATGGCAGAGTAGGCAACCATGCTGAGCAGACCCTCTGTAACAAAGACATGGGAGACCAAGTGAAAGAGATAGAGATCTCAGAGCTTCAAAGTATAGGACAGAGGGGTGGATTGAGTGCTGACTGGAAGAGGAAGTGGAATAGGAGCAGCCAGAGAAAAGAAAAACCATCATCAGACTTTTGCCTGGCCTCAAGTGGTATGGCCATCTTAGCTTTTGCTGGCTGTTCCTGTGTCCTCCTGGTAGCTGGAGATGTGGCCGGTCCTTACCCTCACTAAGCCATTGGTCAGTGGCATCCCCTCCTGCACAGCCTCAGCTGAACCCATAAAGGTGCATGAACCCATCTTGAACTATCATACACAAACAGTGAACAGAGAACCGCGTTCACACTTCCAGTCTCTATCACATTCACAGGAGACAGCTGGTAGGTGCCCGAGAACACACCAACATATAATCATTAAATATAAATACAATACCACAGTGCCTCAGGGAAAACAGACAATTTCAGTATCCAAACAAGTACCCAAACAAGTATCCAAACAAGTACCCAAAATACAGAGTCAGAAAATATCAGAAATGGTATCAGAACTACTTGATAAGTAATAATATTTATGTACCTTCCATGGATTGAAAGAATTATTGCGAAAACTGTGGATGAAGTCAAGGAAAAACCATTCAAAACTGTAAAATTCAGGGAAAAAACTGACAAATTAAAAATTGGAAACCTACAAAAAGCAATTAGAAAGCCAGAAAATTAATACTATGACTTAAGAAATAGATAATACATTAAAAGGACAAAGATGTAAAATTGAGTCAATGGAAAGACGAATTGCTGATCTTGAAGACAAGCCTTTAATATTCATCCACTAGAGGAGCAATCAGAAAAAATCCAGAAAACCTAAGATTTATGTGGGACACTTTCAAGAAGAATAACTTACATGTGATTGGAATTCCAGCATAGGAAGAGATAAAAAAACAAAACAAAAAACAGAGAAAATTGTCCAAATGCTGTTGGAAGAAAATTTCTTTAACGTCATAAAAAACGAGAAGATAGCCACTCAACATTCTCAAGAAGTTGAACAAACTCCAAGCAAAATAGACCATCACCCCAAAAAGAACTCACCAAGACATAATATAATCAGGCTTTTCAAAACCAAAGACAAGAAAGAATCCTGAGAGCAGCTCAGGAAAAACAAAAAGTTACCTACAAAGGAGAATTAAAAATGAAGCACTGATTTCTCAGCAGAAACTATGCAGGCAAGAAAGTAGGATGGCATTCATAAAACTGAAAGAAAATAATTGTCAACCAGAATCATATGCCCAGAGCAATTGTCCATCAATTTTGACAGTGAAATTAGGACATTTCCAAATAAGCAGAAATTAAAAGAATTTGTAAAAGCCAGACAAATCTTACAAAACATACTATAGAGAGTTCTTTGGACAGAGAACCAATAATAGCAGACAAACAACCTGAGACTAACATATATGACAATATCACTTAGAACTCAACCCAGATATGTTGTTGTTGTTAAGTGCTGTGGAGTCATTTCTGACCCATAACAACCCTGTACAGCGTTTTCAAGGAGCAGCTGGTGTGCTTGAACTGCTGACCTTGCGGTTCAAACCAACTTTGCAGTCCAGTGCATTAACCCCCATGTTGTTGTTGTTAAGTGCCGTGGAATCAGTTCCAACCCACAGCAACCCTATATAGGGTTTTCAAGGAGTGGCAGGTGAGCTTGAACTGCCAACTTTGCAAATCAAGCTGATTTTGCAATCCAGCGCATTAACTCACTCACAGTGCCACACCAGGATTCCTATTAACCCACATAGAAGTCTTCAGAGTAAAACAAACCTACAAGACTGAAAATTGGGACCCAGAGATACCAGTTGCAACACCAACAACAAAAAGATAAGGTAAAAAGAGGGAATAATGTAGTTACAAAACTTATGAATGAAGAGGAAATCAAGTAGATTTCAAAAATAAATAAATAAATAAAAATAAGTCTGGCACTCTAGGATAATCAATGGACCACAAGGTCAGTTTGAACTGCATGTTTGGCTGTTTAAACCCACTAGCTGCTCCCCAGAAACCCAATATAGGATCGACTATGAGTCAGAACCAACTCAAAGGCACATAACAACAGCAACTGTTAACCCTAAAAATAGACCAAGTCTTACTACTAATTCCTTGTCCTAACCATAATTCTAACACTAAATGAAGTCCTAGAACTAGCCTGTGCTGGTGGTATGCTGTTGAGTCATTTCCAACTCATTGTTATACACTGACCCTGTATAGGGTTTCCAAGGAACAGCTGGTGGGTTTGAACTGCTGACCTTGTGGTTAGTAATCCAACGCTGATCCTACATTGCCACACCAGGAGTTACCCTCTACAGGGTTTCTGAGGCTATAAATTTTTGTGGGAGCAGAAAACCTCATCTTTCTCCCAAAGAGCAGCTGGTAGATTCGAACTGCTGACCTTGTGGTTAGCAGCCCAATGCATAACCCACTATGCGACCAGTGCTCCTAGCCTAGACCTAGTCATAGTCCTAACCCTTTACTACCATCACCACCCCAAAAATAAACAGAAAACAACAAATGCTGGTGAGGATTTGGAAAAACTGGAACACCCCCCCACACACACACTATACTGCTTTATTGTTGTTAAGTGTTGCTGAGTCAGTTCTAACTCATATCCACTCTATATAGGATTTCCAAGGAGCAGCTGGTGGGTTTGAACTGCCAACCTTGTGGTTTGCAGTCCAGTGCTGTTCCTACAGCACCATACCAGAAGTCCTTCTACACTGCTGGTGGGATTGTAAAATGGTGTAAAAACTGAAAAATGGTATGGCACTTCCTCAAAAATTTGGAAATAGAAAGACCATATGACCCAGCAAACCCTCTACTTGGTATACATCCTAGAGAAATAAGAGCCACGACATACACACCTCATGTTCATCACAACACTATTCACAATAGCAAAAAGTTGGAGACAGTCTAAATGCCCATCAAAGGAAGACTGGATAAACAAACTTTGGTACATACACATAATGGAATCCTATGCAACACTGAAGAATAATGGTGAATCTGTGAAACACCACATAAGATGGATGACCCTGGAAGCTAGGTTGCTGAGTGAAATTAGTCAATCACTAAAGGATAAATATTGTATGAGACCACTATTGAAAAAGTCAAGAAAAGGTTTACACACTAAAAGAAACCTTCTTTGATGGCTACCAGGGGTGGGAGGGAAGGGGGAGTAATTCACTGACTAGAAGGTGAACTTAAGTGACAGGGAAGACAACATACAATAAGAGGAAGGTTGCATGAAGATTGATGAAGGTAGGAAAAGACATGGGGAAGAGTATAAGAGTTAAGGGAACACCAGCGGATATGAAGTGAGGAGAGACGCACAAGAACGCCCAGATTTTCAGATAGTACCCATATGGCCTAGCCTCGATGGCTTGATAATCAGAACTCGACTAGAGTAGATTAAAAAAAAAACAAAACAATTTTTGGTAAAGGAAATGAGTGTAAATTGCTACAATTTGATGTACTTGACCTATACTTATATAGTAGCTCAAAATATCAACTGAGAGGGAAGGAGCCTCCACATCAAGTTTCAATGCTCTGTACACAGAGTAGATAGGGATGGGCAACTTAGACACTGACTACCTAAAATGAGAGGGAGATAAAGGCACGAAGTGACTGGTTTACAAGGTTTCAAGAGGGAGTTTAGTTTAAAAGTGTGTGTGGAAGATAGTCCCCATTGAACAGTTTTCATCTTGTCTACATGGGTCTGGTGAAAGGAGATGGGAATACAATTCTTATGAGTCTACAGTAAGTAATTTTTATCATGACTAATTGCAGCTCTGGTAGCG